>NW_006408761.1:1301876-1303085 GCF_000296735.1 Chrysochloris asiatica
CTTGGGGTAGTCAATAAAGTGTAAGTAAACATTTTTCTGGTATTCTCTGCTTTCAGCCAAAAGTCATCTGACATTAACAATAATATCTCTTCTTCCACATCCTCATTTGAATCCTGCTTCAACTTGTGGCCATTCTCTATCAATGTATTGTTGTAGCCATTTCAGAATTATTTCTAGCAAAATTTTACTTGCATGTGGTATTATCAATATGGTCCAATGGTACCACTAGATGATTTCCAAATCACTTCTCTTTGGCATGGGCACAATTCTTTTGTCTAGATAGCTGTCTTCCAGATTTCTAGGCATAGACATGTAAGTGCCTCCAATGCTGCGTCAGTTTATTGAAAGATTTCATTTGTCTTCCATCAATTTCCAGAGTCTTGTTTTTTGCTAATGCCTCAGTGCACCTTGGACTTCTTCATTCAGTACTCTTGACTCTTGATCATATGTTATGTCTTGAAATGTTTAAAATATCAACCATTTCTTTCTGGTAAACTATATATTCCTTCCATATTCTTTTGATGTTTTCTGCACCATTCAATATTTTGCCCAGAGAACATTTCAGTATTGCAAGTAGTGACCTGAATTTTTCCTCATTTCATTCGGCTTGAGAAATGCTGAATGTGTTCTTCCCTTTTGGTTTTATTAACTCCAGGTCTATGCACATTTCATTAAAATGTTTAAATTTGTCTTCTTGAGCTACCCTTTGAAATTTTCTGTTCACCTCTTTTACTTCCTTATTTCTTCCATTTATTTTAACAACTACACTGGAGAGCACATTTCAGAGTCTTTTCTGACATCTATTTTAGTCTTTTTCTTCTTTCTTGTCTTCTTAATGTCCTTTTGCTTTCTTGCTGTATGATGTTCTTGATGTCATCCCCAAACTCTTCTGGTTTTCAGTCTTTAGTGTTCAATTAATCAAATCTGGTCTTGAGATGATCTCTAAATTCATATGGGATATGTTCAAGGTCATAATTTGACTCTTGTGGACTTGTTTTAATTTTCTTCAGCTCAGCCTGAACTTGCATATCAGCCATTGATACTGTGTTCCACCGTGTGCCCCTGGCCTGTTTTTGGAAGATGATATGGAGCTTTTCCACATTCTCTTTCCACAGATGTAGTCATTTTGATTTCTGTGTATTCCATGTGGTGAAGTCCATGTGTGTAATCATCTTTTATGTTGTTTTAAAAAGATATTTGCAATGCAGA
>NW_006408761.1:1304475-1322340 GCF_000296735.1 Chrysochloris asiatica
TATAACTTTCCTTGCCATTGTCTCAACAATGCAGTTTTTTATTTTCTAATAACTCTATGTAATTAGTCCTGTGAACATCCTGTGACCTCAGACAAAAATCTATCAAGATTACTGCTTTGGAATCCCCAAAATTAGTATCCATAACCTTATGAACTGACCTGTCATAGCCTCTTGGAAGCCACTGTTCTGACTGGCCCTTTTTTTTTTCCGAAAGCATGCTAATGAGACTAAGACAAAGGCATTACTGAGAAAACATGTGTGTGGTGTGCAGCCATCTTTAAACGCATTTTGTGTGAAATAAAACCATACATGTATGAACTGGAACCCTAGTAGCAATACTTTATCATTTACCCTTGTGTATCACACCATGTGATTATTGAATTGAAATGATAGCCCCATCTGTAAACTAAGGAAGACAAAAAAGGCATGGGCCCAAGAAATAAGTAAATGTCACTTCTACGGAGTAAAATGTAAGCCGACAGTGGGAGATAAAGTTGCATATTGATTTTAATCCTCTCCCCTGTTGTAGTTGTAAATGGACCACTGCCAAGTTTGTCCTCTGTCTCCTCTCCTTCCTTCCCTCTCTTCCATCCACTTCATTAGCCTTTGTCCAGGATGAAATGTTAACAAGTACCATCTTACCTCTGCAATTTCCTCAACCTCTGTGACCCAGGTCACAGGTTAGAAGAGTTCATGAGTAGAAGGGGCCTCAGTGGGATTTTTACTATCACACTGAATATTTGTTGAACCTATGAAAACGACAGAAGGTTGAGACGTGATACAAACAATGCTTGTTCTTTAGCATGAGCATTAACTTACAATCAACTTTGCGGAAACTACACTAAGATCCCAGTTGTCTATATAGCCAGCTCCACATGTTTCCCAAGACTCCTAGTAAGAGATTCAGTTTCTATTGCATGGTAGTGGTGGTTGTGTGCCACCGAGTCAATTCCGACCCATATCGACCCTATATAGGGTTTCCAAAGCTGTAAATCTTTATGGGAGCAGAAAGCCTCATTTTATTTCCCACAGATCAACTGGTAGATTAGAACTGCTGACATTGTGGTTAGCAGCACAGCTTTTAATCCACTATGCTACCAGGGTTCTGGTATGTGCCATTATTTCTTGATTCACCTTCTTGACAGTAATGATATCTTAATATCGCCTTAATTGTCCCAAAATAGGGGCACGAAGGGCAGAATTTTAGAGTTCCATGTGAGAGATTCAGTTTCAAATCCCAAGCAATAAATGTCAAGCTCAGCCAACCACTCATCTGTTAGCATGGATCGCATGTTGCTATGATGCTGAACATGCTTCAGCTGAGCTTCTGGACTAAGGTAGACAGGGAATAAAGGCCTGGTGATCTACTCTTGAAACTCTTTGGAACACAGCCATTTGATTGCATTGTACATAGAACCCCTATGAGTTAGGGATCAACACAAAGGCAGCTAACAATAATCAGGGCCACACTAGATTGGCATACTTTGACCACTTATAGGACTAGAGATTTTCTCTTTCCATTTTCTCACCCCATTGCACCCCATTCTTCAGCCAAACCGGTTAAATTTTTCCATAAAGATGGTAAGGATAAGTGAGAAGCTATCCAGACTGTTTCATTTTGGAATGGGGAGGAGGGCTGGTCAGAGAGAGCGTCCTCCTCCTGTACACCAACACTAGGAAGTAGTATTCATGCAAAAATAAGTTGTCTGGGTTTCCTCCAAGTCAGCTTTCTCATGTCCAACATCTCGCCAAAACCAGACACCAGAGCTTCAACTTTACAAGAAGATTTAGGGGCTAAAATTATAATTTTGTAATAAAGCAATTTAAATCTGTGATTGAGCAGAAAAGAAACTATACATGGGTGGTGAAGATAAAATTGAAGACTTCAATAAATTTCACATTTGCTCTCATATCTCCCAGAGATCTATTCTTAGGACATCTGAGGAGTTTGAGGTCAGTTGCCTACCTTTAGCTACATGTAATGCAGAAAAAGAAAAGGATCTCAAAAAATATCAATTCACCAGAGCTTCAATTTAAAAAGTGAATTAAGGAAAATTGTTGTGGAGCAGCACCACACTGACAGGGAGATGCCAGAGGTTCAAGCCAGATTCAGAAGAGTACACAGAGCAAGGGATCTCATTGCTGACATCACACAGATCTTGGCTGAAAGCAGAGAATACCAGAAAGATGCTCACATGTGCTCTGTTGACTATGCAAAGACATTCCACTGTATGGATCATGAACAAGTATGGATTACATTTCAAAGAATGGATGTTCCAGAGCACTTCATTGTGCTCCTGAGGCGCCTGTACATAGACCACCAATAGGCAGTCCTTTGAACTGAACAAGGGAACCTTGAAAGGTTTAAAATCAGCAGATGTATGTACCAGGTTTATATCTTTTCATCATACTTATTCAGTCTGTATGCTGGGCAAATCATCTGAGAATCTGGATTATATGGAAAAGAACCTGGTATCAGGACTAGAGGAAGACTCTTTAATAACCTACAATATGCATGTGATACAATCTTGCTTCCTGGAAGTGAAGAGGATTTGAAATACTGATGAAAATCAAATAGTACAGCCTTCAGTATGGATTGCACTTAAATGTAAAGAAAATGGAAATCCTCACAGGCGAATAAATAGCATCATGATAAATGGAAAAAGATTGATGTTGTCCAAAACTTCATTTTGTTTGGAACCAGAGTTCCAAACGCTCATCCAAGCAGCAGTCAAGCAATCAAACTGTGTATTTCATTAGGCAAATCTGCTGCACAAGACCACTTGAAAGTGTCACTTTGAGGACTAAGATGTGCCTAACCCAAACTATGGTATTTTTCAATTGCCTCATATGCTTGTTAAAGTTGGATAATGAATAAGGAAGACAGTGGAAGAATCAATACATTTGAATTATGATAATGGAGAAGAATATTGAAAATACCATGGACTACCAGAAGAATGAACAAATCTGTTTTGGAAGAAACACAGCCGTATTGTTCTTTAGAAGGGACGATTGAGATTTCATCTTGCATACTCTAGATATGTTGTTGTTGTTGTTAAATGTCGTTGAGTCGGTTCCGACCCATAGCGACCCTGTATAGGGTTTCTGAGGAGCAGCTGGTGAGCTTGAACCACCAACCTTGCAGTTTAAATGGCTTTGCAGTCTGACGCATTAACCCACAGTGCCACAGAGATTAAGCTCTGGAGGATACTTGGTAAAGTGAAGGGTCAGTGAAAAAGAAGAAGACCCCCAACAGTGGGCTCAACCATAACAACAATTGTAAGGACCAGGCAGTGTTCACTGTGAGTCAGAACCACAGTGTTCAGTGTTCGTTAGCATCTAAAACAATGACTATATATCTACTCCTTCTCTGCACCCTACCATTTGATCTTTACATTAATACCCAAGGAATATATTATTGTCAAGTCTGACAAGTAAAACTTTCAACCTGTATCTAGCTGATTTCAAAGCCCATTCTGTTTTTATCTGGTGGCTTATTGGCTTGCTGTTCCTGCCCTGGTTGAGGAGGACAACCTTGGACAAGAAAATACTCAGGGATGTTGTGGCAGGTGGCCTGGTGTCTCATAGGGAAATTGCAGTACAATCTCTCATCCAACAGATCAAGTGACAATTTCGTTTCTCTTTAGTTATGAGCAGTTGGAAATATCGTACATGCAGACAGCAATTGTTGAGCTTTGAAGAGTGGCGATTCAGTCTATTTTTATTAAAAACCTTTCACTTTCACTCTTTATGAAAACAAACATCTCTCAGTTAGCAGGAGGATTTGAAGATGTAGAAAATTTTAAAGCACTTGTCTTATAGGATTTATGGCCCAAGGTTTCTGGCAATCCCCATCTTGTTCTTCAGAATGTTTCAGGTTGGTGTAACCCATGGCTTACTTTAATTGCATTAGCAAAACAAGGATTTTTTTTTTTAAAACAATTAACCTGTAGCCCAAACAGATATCCAGAAAAGACTCAGTGGCAAAAGTCATGAAAGGTTATTTATTTGCTAAAATCTTATTATAGAGGTTTTTTTCCACATGGTTCAATGAATTTTAGTTTTAAAAGCTAAAAGCCTATCATATATAAACAAAGGTGGTTAGCCAACATAAGGAAATTGTTTAAAAGGTTTTGATTAAATACGTACACTATATATGTCTTCTTTTAAGACATTATACCATTCACTCCGTCCAAGGAGGCTTTCTTCCTAATGATATTAAAACAAGAAGAAGAAAAAAGGTTCAATGGCATGAATACTATATTTAACTGTTCATATTAAAAGCAGACCTCAAAGCAATATTTCAAAGCAAGTATTTGGAATAACTTTTCTGTGAAGTAAAGCTAGTAATGACTTGAGGCGGGAGGGGGGAAACCCTCTCTGTCTTTATTCCATTCATATCCCCCTACTCTGGGCCAAGGTATTCACTGCTAATCATACATATTTTATTTTCATCCAATTTAGCAAGCACCTTAATTTTCAAAAGAATCTCATAGTAAAGCACTTACTCAACATGATGAAAGTTCCTTTGTTCATGCAATTCCTATTTCATGACGGCTTTCCCTTTATATAGTTTTTTTCATATCATTGTTTTAAGGACTTGTTTTAGACTATAATTATTCTTGAGACTCTGGGTTAACACAACCATTAAATTTTGTATAGGTGGGTAATAAATTGGAGCTAACAAGTTGTACTGATCTTTTAATGAGAATTATTCTTGTTTGAACTCAACCACCATAAGAAAGCTACGTGAAGAAACGTCTATATCCGGAAATCAATGAGCAAACACACACACAAATTGTACTGCCAATCAATCGAGATATTATGAAAAAATATTAGGTGTCTCTTGGAAATAATTAATTTCTGATAACTGCTAGGCAGATGATTTTGAGAAAATGTTTACTTCGAGCACAAAAAATTTCATTTCTAACTAAGAGATATCAGCATTTACAAATTCCCATATGGTAGTTTCAAAAACAGCATGGAGATCATGTCTGACTTCCTCTGGCTTTGCAAGGGGGCAGGAGACTCAAACTCAAAACCAGCCCAAGACAGATTCCTATGAAGCAGAAGTCAGACATGACTGCACCCTATAATCTTCTTTACCTTATTTTGAGACCAATCATCCCTCCCACAGTAATCTCTGCTTCACATCTAGTTCAATAATCTATTTCAACAGCCACACAGAACTCATAACAATACTCATGACTATGGGGTTTATCAGGGAAGTGAACAGAGTACAATTCAGGATCACAAGCAACTCAGGATGTAGCATTGTCTAATCAGGAACGCCTCTTCTCTGCCATTACTGCAGGCACACATCACTATTGTCTTTGGCCTCTCAACCATGTGATTGACCCCTTGGCCTCTGCTCTGCTCCAGCAAGTGTTTCAAAACTCTGTTAGCCAGTCTGTGAGTACCCAAAGAGCACATCCTGCAAGCCAGCCTCCTGCCTGTCGGCGCTCAGCTTTATTCAGTCCATAGGCCTAGAAGCCCACAGCTGCTCTGTCTCTCCACACTGCAGTTTCTGCCACTGCCTCTGCTGTCGCCACTTTTTCAGATAGGGAATCTTACGCTTCACTCAGGTTCTGCTTTCTTGATGCTTCTGGGATCATCTGTCCCTGCTTCTGAGATGTTGTTGTTGTTAAGTACCGTAGAGTCAGTTTTGACTCATAGTGACCCTGCACAGGGTTTCCGAGGCTGTAAATCTTTACGGGAGCAGAAAGCTTCATCTTTCTCCCATGAACAGCTAGTAGTTTTGAACTGCCGACCTTGAGGTTAGCAGCCCAATTCGTAACCACTACGCTTCCAGAGCTTCTGAGATGGCTCCTTTAAAATCTAGCAGGCTGGCAAAACTAACCAATCCCAGTATTAGAGTCCTACACACCCTATTTGCATGGTCCTGGTGTGGCGCTGTGGGTTACTGCGCCAGACTGCAAAGCCCTTTGAACTGCAAGGTCAGTGGTTCGAGCTCACCAGCTGCTCCTCGGAAACCCTATACAGGGTCACTGTGGGTCGGAACCGACTCGAAAGCATTTCACAACAACAATACCCTATCATAATCCTGGTGTGTTGTAGGATAAGCATGCAACAGCAATGTTGGTTTGAACTGCAAGATTGGCAGTTCAAATCCACCAGCCACTCCTTGGAAACCTAATACAGGGTCACTGTGATTCAGAACCAACTCAATGGCTCTTAACAGCAATAACGCAATCACTTGTTGGGAATTAAGACTTTGGACAGAAAAATCATATCAAGTAAATTCAAGGTACCACAGTAGGTTTAACAATTTTAGAAAAATCTGGATCTTCTCTTTCGTCTCCCTCAGTGGAAACTTATTTAATTAGTCCCCTTAAAATAAAGCAAATGGAACACAGTTGGTTATAGTTACATGTCCCTAAAAAGATAAATGCTGACAAGAGAGTATATTCATTTTTATTTTTCAAAGTGATACATTGTAAAATTTCAAAGTGAAATTTATTTTTAAAAAATTCAAGGTAAGCAAAATAAAGGTTTTACCCAATTCCCTCTCTATCCATATAGCTGAAGCTGCATTTTCTAGATATTTCAGTCCAGACTATCAAACAAAAAATGTCTGGAACAAATATCCTATATTTGAGGTCTTTAATGCTGATCTTTTGCATCTTAATTAATAGTTGCCCATGACATTAGAGCACCAACTAGTGCATTCCTGGCATTATTTGTAGTTGGTTGCAATTCAATTAATTGAATTTTTTTTTTTTTTTTGCTGTTGCTAAAGAAAATGTGAAACAGGGTATTTATAACCATGGCTACCTGATTACAATCATCTGAAATCCTACATCAGTGACAAAGCCACATCTTCTAAAGTCAGGATGTTAAAAGGCACTTGGCTTACCAAAGATGCTTTCAAGATGTTTAAAAAGTATTGTATATACATCACACACACATTCTTCACCAGAAAAAATGTTCATTTTACACAAAGTTGCTTCTGTGTTATGGAAAAAATAAACAGTTGCATTAAAGGCCGCTAAACAAATGCTAATCAAATTACAGTCCCTGATGTTCTAAAATGGAACTATAGCTGCGTTTGACAGTAGCTTATAGGACTAAATTATATTTCGGCTTAGTGTTCATATTCAGGGAAACTCATTTCATAATTGGTAGGTGTACAAACCTGCTGGCACTTCAGGTTCTTATTTTATTAGGGAAAACACATTAGGAAATTCTATTTCCCCTGCCAACTGAATTTAAAAAGCAAGTCAGTATCAAAATATCCCTTTTTCTAGGTATAAAGTTTTCTTTTTTAAAAAATGAAGACCAAAAAATGCTTTTGTGTTTTGTTTTGATTTGATTTTTAAGTACAGTACCTTTTGTGATACTTTGACTTACTGATCTACACTCATTTTGACTGACCCAAAGACTGCAGATTATTGTTATATGTGGTATTCATATCATGGTGTTCGTTTCCTTGTTGTTGTTAAGTGCCATCGAGTCAGTCCCGACTCACAGCAACCCTATATAGAGGTTCCGAGGAGTGACTGGTGAGTTTGAACTGCTGACCTTGTTGTCCATTGCTTATCCAATAGCACCACACCAGGATGCCTGGAACTACTTCAAAAAAGTACCACAAAGTACGTGGCTATAAACAACAAAAATTACTGTTTCCTCATTCCGGAGTTAGAAATCCAAACTGACGTATCAGTTAGACCAAGCTCCTTCCAAAATGGAAGATCCTTTCTCATCTCTTCAGTTTCAAGTGGCCCAAGTGTTCCTTGGCTTGTAGGTGCATCCTTACATAATTGTCTTTCCAGTTCTGCCTCTTTTCCTATTTTATAAGGATAATATTCAGATTAGATCAGGACCCACACCACTCTGTTGTTGTTGTTGTTGTCAGGTGCCATCGAGTTGGAACTGACTCACAGCGACCCCATGCACAGCAGAACGAAACAATGTTCGATCCTGGGCCAACCTCACTACCACTGCCACACCTGAGTCCATCAATGATGCCACCTGGCTGATCCATCTCGTTGGGGGTCTTCCTCTTCTTCTCTGACCCTCCACCCTACCCAGCATGACATCCTTCTCCAACAATTGTTTCCTCCGGACAATATGTCCAAAGTAGGAGAGACGAAGCTTAGCCATCCTGGCCTCCAAGGAGCACTCTGGCTGCACTTCCTCCAAAACAGATCTATTGGTTCTTTTGGCAGTCCATGGCACTTTCAGTATTCTCCTCCAACACCACAACTCAAAGGCATCAATTCTTCTACGATCCTCCTTATTCACTGTCCAGCTTTCACATCCATATGAGGCTACACACCACTCTAGCAGGATATAATGTTAATTTAATTGATAGTTAGCGTCTTAAAAGGCCCAAATGCCAAACAAGGCCATGTTCACAGATGCCTAGAGTAAGGATTTCAACATATCTTTGGGTGGTACAGCTCAGTGAATAATAGTCACACGGCATAGGATCAGCTCTCAGTAGGCACTAAGAGCAGTAGCTATTATTTATACATGTTTATGTGGTGCTGTGGGTTAATGCGCCAGATTGCAAAGTCAGTTTGAACTGCAAGGTCGGCGGTTCAAGCTCACCAGCTGCTCCTTGGAAACCCTACACAGGGTCGCTATGGGTCGGAAACAACTTGATGGCACTTAAAAAAAACAATAAATTTAGCAATGTACTGTTTACATACTGTATTATATTTAATTTTTACAACAATATAACAATTCAATTAAAGATTGGGAGAAACCTTACTCTCGACTGGCCCAACCTCGGATGTCAGTGAAATTTCAAATAGGGTGACTAAAGAAACTTGCTCCTAAAGCTTCTTGTAGTACTCAGACCTGCACAGGTTGCTTCTTGTTGTTGTTGTTGTTAGATACCATCGAGTCAGTTCTGACTCATAGAGACCCTATGAACAATAGAACAGTCCTCATCATTCTCACAATCGATACACTTGAGCCCATTGATGCTACCACTGTGCCAATCCAACTCATTGGAGGTCTTTCTCCTTTTTGCTGATCCTCCACTTTACCAAGCATGATGTCCCTTTCTAGGGACTAGTCTCTCTGATAATACGTCTGAAGTGTGAGAGATGAAGTCTTGCCATCCTGGCTTCTAAGGAGCATTCTGACTCTACTTCTTCCAACACAGATTTGTTTGTTCTTCTGGCAGTCCAGGGTAGTTGCAATATTCTTCTCTAACACCATAACTCAAATGCATCAATTCTTCTAGGATCTTCCTTATTCACTGTCCAGCTTTTCATATGTTGCTCCTTAGATGGTTTGAAAATGTTGGCAACCAGTCTTAGCAATATGGAATAACTATAACAGGATATGTTTCTTTTCAGACAGATTCTGAATGAAATTGTTAGTAATTGGAATGGTTTTGGGGGAAAAGTAGATATTTTTAAATAGTCTGCTCTTAAAATAAAGGAAAAGCAAATCTGTTAATCTTTCATAATGTTTATGAAAGTCAATATAGATATTAGCTATGGGAGGTATATATCATTTTTCTCCAAAACAGTTCAAAATTATTTTGCATACTTTTTCTTCTGGTATTTCAAAAAGCTACTGAGCTAACAAAGCCTAACCCATAATGATTAATCTCATTTTGCATCTTAATAGATTATCAATTACTTTCTAGTATCAGTCTTCGCTAACTCAAATAATCATGTTTTACTGTACTAGATGGAATAAATGAGGAATCAAAAAGGGGAGAAAAGTAGAAAAGTTGGTCACATGCAGCAATTAGAACTAAATAATGTCTGCCTTGAGTACTGTAGTATTTTAAAGAACTATGTATGTGGGGAAACTATCTGTAAGGAGCTCTGTAGCATAGTGGTTATGAGTGGGGCTGTTAATCACATGGTCAGCAGTTCGAAACTACCAGCCGTTCCGCAGGAGAAAGATGAGGCTTTCTGCTCCCATAAAGATTTACAGCCTCGGAAACCCTACATAGGATTGCTATGAGTCTGAACTGACTCTATGACACATAACTACCACCAATATGGGAAAAAGATTGAAGTTATCAATGACTTTATTTTGCTTGGGTCAGCCATCAACTCTCATGGAAGCAGCAGTCAAGAAATCAAACGACGTATTGCATTAGGCAAATCTGCTGCACAAGACCTTTTTTAAAGTATTGAAGAGCAAAGATGGCAGTTTGAGGACCAAGTGTGCCTGATCCAAGCCATGTATTTTCAATAACTTCATATGCATGTGAAAGTTGGGCAGGGAATGAGGAAGATCGTAGAAGAATTGGTTCGTTTGAGTTATGGTGTTGGAGGAGAATATTGAAATTGCCATGGGCTGCCATAAGAACAAACCAGTTTGTATTAGTACAGCCAGAGTGCTCCCTGAAAGTCAGGATGGCCAGATTTGCCTCCCATACTTTGGACACATTGTCAGGAGGGACCAATCCCTGGAGAAGGATATCATGTTTGGTAAAGTGGAGGGTTGCAGAAAAAGAGGAAGACCCCCAATGAGATGGATTGGCAAAGCAGTAGCAGCAATGAGCTCAGGCTTAGCAATGATTGTGAGGTTGGCCCAGGAATGGACCGTGTTTCCTTCGGTTGTGCATAGGGTCGCTATGAGTTGGTGCTGGCTCAATGGCCCCTAACAACAACAGCAATCTGTATGGGATCAAACCTGTTAATGGCAATTCAAAAAGTTAGCTAGGAAGCTGAGGGTTGGTGAGTTTGTGGCAATGGGAAAGAAACATTGCTGAAAAATGTAATCAATGCCAATGAATTGTGCATGTCAAGATTATGAATTGGTGTAAATTCTGCTGTGTATATTTTCAATAACAACAAAAATCCTAACATATGTTTAAAAAATTAGAACTAAAAACTTATCTCAAAATTTTCTTTTTCCACAAATTATACTCCATTGAAAAGCATTTTTCTGTAGCTTTAAATAATGGGACAACTAGATTACTAACCTACTTAAAAAGTGATATCTGAACATTCTGATATTCAAAAATGGAATACATGAATTGTTGGTTTTGTTAAGTGCCTTCGAGTCTGTTCCAATTCACATCAACCCTGTATATAGAGTTTCCGAAACTTTAAAAATCTTTGTGGGAGTAAAAAGCCTCATCTTTCTCCCACAGAGAAGCTGGTGGGCTCGAACTGTGGACTTTGTGGTTAACAGTCCAGTTGTTATTGTATGGAGTCACCATGCTCCCATAGGTGAACAAAAGTCCTAAGTCCCATAGGTGAACATGAATAGGTGAACAAAAGTCATAAGTACATCATTTGATGGCTGCAGAACCTCAAGCAACAATATGCCATTATTGTGAACACCAGCTTCCAGTGAGAATTAGCTCTCCACTGGCCTTCATTGTGGGCTGGTGCCTCACTGCCTTTAATTACACATGTGCATCATAACAGTGCAAGTCGTTCAATTGGAAATGCAACTTCTTTGACAACCACAGTAAAACTTGACAAAAGATATATGTGATTTTTTTTTTTCTGTTTCCCTTCTTCTTCTTTCACTTACTTAAACATGTATTAATTAACTTATTCTGGCAAGTGTTTAGTAAACATTGAATAAGGGCATTCCTCTAGCAGTATAATTAAAATTCTCTTTTAAAATGTTTTGCATGATTTTTATGCACAATTTGAATCCGTAAACAGAGGCTCTAATTAAAGTTTTTAAATTTTGAAGGCAATCAAAATTGATAAAGCATCCAGCCACCCATCCGAGGACATTGTCTTTCTGTCAAGTACAAGTTTAACTTGATGGTCAGTTAACATTCATCTGAATTAGTTAAAAGGCCCTTCTTTACAATACCCTTCTACTTTAGTTCATCTCAGAAGAAATCTTTGAAAGTTGCAATTGCCCTGTAAGCTTGTTCTCTGGAAAGTTGTTATATAATATGAGGGGCTTCAGGCAGTATGAAAATGCAATTAGGAGATTATGGAATTTTTCCACCAATTTTAGAAGCGCCCTCATATTTATTAAATTGCATTTCTTCTAAGTTATTACACCAGAACATTGCTGTTTTTGTTAGGTGCCGTCAAGTCAGTTCCAACTGAGAACTGACAACAGAACAAAGCACTGCACAGTTCTGCACCACCCTAGCAACCCTTGTTATATACTTCAGCTCACTGCTGCTCACACTTTGCCAATCCATCTCATTGGGTGTCTTCTTTTTTTTTTTTTTTTTTTGCTGACCCTCCACTTTACCCAAAATGATGTCCCTCTCCAGGGACTGGTCCGTCCTAATAAAATGTCTGAGTATGAGAGACAAAGCCTGATAATCCTGGCTTCTAAGGAGCATTCTAGCTGTATTTCTTCCAATGCAGATTTGCTTGTTCTTCTGACAGTTCTTGGTACTTTTAATATTCTCCTCTAACACCATAACTGATACACATCAATTCTTCTATACAATTCTTCTATACAATTCCTTGTTCCCTGTGCAACTTTCACTTGCATATGAGACTATTGAAAACCATGACTTAGGTCAGGCACACCTTAGTCCTCAAACTGACACTTTTGCTCTTGAGCACTTTAAAGAGATCTTCTGCAGCAGATTTGCCTAATGCAATGTGCCATTTATTTTCTTGGCTGCTATTTCCACGAGGGCTGATAGTGGATCCAAGCAAAATGAAATCTTTTCTCTTTATATCATGATGCTATTTGTTAGTCCAGAGCCCTGGTGTGATGCTGTGGGTTAATGCGCCAGACTGCAAAGCCGTTTGAACTGCAAAGTCGATGGTTCCAGCTCACCAGTCACTCCTCGGAAACCCTATGCAGGGTCGCTATGAGTTGGAACCGACTCGATGGCACTTAACAAAAACAACAACAATTTGTTAGTCCAATGGTGAGGATTTTTGTTGTTCTTTTTTTTGCATTGAGGTGCAATCCATAATGCAGGCTGTGGTCTTTGATCTTCATCAGTGAGTATGCTAAGCCCTTTTTACTTTAAGCAAGCAAGGTTGTATTATCTGTATGCAGTTCCAACCTCTGGCATCTACCTCCCTGTCAATGTACTGTTCAGCCATTTTTTAATTACCTTCAGCAAAATTTAACTTTGCATGTGATATTAACGATATTAGTGATTTTAGCATTCAGTTGGGTCACATCTCTTTGGAACAGGAACCAGTATGGATCTCTTTCAATCAGTTGGCCACAGGTAACTGTCTTCCAAATTTCTTGGCATAGATGAGTGGGAGCCTCCAGCACTGCATTAGATTGTTGAAAGATGTCAATTTATATTCCATTCTGGAGCCTTATTCTTTGCCAATGCCTTCAATGCACCATGGATATCGTCATTCAGTACCATTGGTCCTTGATCATGTGCTACCTTTTGAAATGGTTGAAAGCATCATTCAATATTCTGTCCATCGAATCCTTCAGTGTTTCAAGTCAATACTTGAATTTTTACTTCAGTTTTTTTCAACTTTAAAAATGCTGAATGTGTTCTTCCCATTTTGTTTTCTAACTCCAGGTTTTTGCTCATTTTATTGTAATACTTGACTCTGTTTGCTCCAGCTTCCCTTTGAAATTTTCTGTTCAGCTCTTTTCCCTCCTCATTTCTTCCATTTGGTTTAGCATTTCTATGATTGAGAGAAAGTTTCAGAGTCTCTTCTGACATCCATTTTGGTCTTTTCCTTCTTTCTTGTTTTCTTAATTGACCTTTTGCTTTCTTCCTATATGATATCATCCCACAACTCTTCTGATCTTTGTTCTTTAGTGTTTAATGCATCAGATCTGTTCTTCAGATGAACTCTAAATTCAAGTGGGATCGATTCAAGGTTGCATTTTGGCTCTCATGGACTTAGTCTAATTTTCTTCAACTTCAGCCTGAATTTGCATCTGAGTAACTGATGGTCTGTTCCAGAGACTGTCATTGGGCCTTATTTTGCTGATGATATGGAGATTTTCTACCATCTCTTCCCACTGATGTAGCTAATTTGATTTCTGTGTATTGCATCTGGTTAGGTCCATGTGTACAATCATCTTTTATGTTGTTTTAAAAAGATATTTGTAATGAATAAGTCATTGGTCTTGTAAAATTCTATCATGCTATCTCAAAGATTCCAATTGTATCATTCCATCACCAAGACTGTATTTTCTAAATTCTAGTCCTCCCTCTGTTTCCAATCTTTACATTCCAATCACCAGTAATTATCAATACATCTTGACTGAATATTTGATCAATTTCAGACTGAAAAAATTGGTAGAATCTTCAATTTCATCATCATTTTATGCAGTTTAGTAATTGGTGAACAATAAATATAACTTTAGTGATTGGTGAATAATCTTGAATAATAGTGATACTAACTGATCTTCTTTGTAGGCATATGGACAACATTACACTTCAAGATAGCTCATGAAATGCTCTTTTTTATGATGAATGTTATGCTGCTACTCTTCAATATTTCATTACTAACACAGTAAACCAAACGATTGTCTGATTCAAAATGACCAATTCTAATCCATTTCATCTCACTAATGTCTAGGTGTGGTACTGCGGGTTAATGTGCTAGACTACAAAGTTGGTTTGAGCCACAAGGTCATCAATGCAAGCTCACCATTCGCTTCTCAAAAGCCCTATACAGTGTCACTATGGGGTGTAACCCACTTAATGGCCCTTACTGCAACAACATTAATGTCTAGGATATGAATGTTTTTGCATTCCATTTTCATTTTGACAACTTCCAAGTTTTCCTAGATTTATACTTTGTACATTCCATGTTCTGATTGTTAATGGATGTTTGCTTTGTTTATTTTGAGTTGTGCTGCACCAGCAAATGAAGGTCTTGAAAACTTTACTGCATTTGTGTCATCAATGTCAACTCTACTTTGAGGAGGCAGCTTTCCCCCAGTCATATTTTGAGTGCCATCCAACTTGAGAGACTCATCTTCTGCACTATATCTGACAATATTCTGAGGCTATTCATCATTTTTTCAGTATTTAATATTAAGGTGCTAACGGTTAGTGTTCCACTGTTATTCACAAGGTTTTCAGTGGCTAAACATTCAGAAGTAGACTGCTTCTCCTTCTTCCTAGTGTGCTTTAGTCTGGAAGCTCAGATAAGCCCTGTGCACCATGAGAGTACCGTGCTGTGGATAAAATACTGGTGGTATGGCTTCTAGCATCACAGTGACACGCAAGCCACCATAGTTCAACAAACTGACAAGATGACTTGTGGATTCGAATATTGAGAAACATCTAATTTAGGTGATGAATCCACTGCAAAAAAAAAAAAAAAGTGTTGCATAAAACACGTTGAGTGGATGAAGTTGTCCAAGCATCACACTGGGTTTAATTATTCCTTCCCATTTATAACCTGGTGGTAAGGGATTACAATAGTTCTGTAACTAGTGCTGTCCTTGTAGGTGAGAACAGCAATGATAATTTTTTCAGTGCTACCAGGCAAATGCCTGAAGTCCATTTAAAAAAAAAAAAATCTGAATCATGATCCCTTTTTGTTGTATTCCCAAGTGTGCATGGGTGTATACAGTTATAGTGCGGCAGATAAAGAGGAATGGAAAATAATTTATTTTGCCTGTAATACATTGATTGACTTGAAGTGAAAGATTTTTCAGGGAAGTTTTAAGCTCCCCATTTTTAAATTATTCATATTTTGTTCCTTTTAGTGTTGCTATAAACAATGCCAAAAAACAAAGCTCCAAGTACAGAATTGTCAGTAATTAATAAGTGACTTGCAAGTCCTCAGGATCACTGCTGTCTCCATTGGTATTTTTGAACTCATGAGGATTAAAACAGATTCCTCCAACCAGTGTCTTAAGTCCCTCAGGTTCTGTACATGAGCCTGTCAGGGGGTGGGAGCAGAATGTCACCCCCTCTGGCCTTCAACTATAAAATTGGCAGTTTCTCTCAGAAGGTAGGAACCATTTCTGCTTTTGCAAAAGAAAGCAAAATAAACTCTTAACCAGCTCTACAGGGGAACCTTCCCAATTCTGAAGTTTTCTTAGCAAGCTCCCTTGGCTCTTATACAACCCGGGGTTTTTTTAGCAAAAAAAAAAAAGGTGATATTTTGGTCTCTATCTCGTGCTTCTTTGTTTTGTTACTCAATTTCTTTGGGATTTGAAAGGGAAAGAGGGGTACTATTTATTGGATGCTTTTTCAGAGACCCCAAAAGGCTATTCTTCTTAAAGATGAGAAGATTAAGGTGTAGCCTATCCCAAAGTTTGTTTCCCACTTACCAACTTCTCAAGGTTGTAGGTATTAGTGCTGACATCAAATACTATACTGTCCTGGGTATTAGCATTGAATCCTGAACCCACTGCCTTGCAGTCCATCAGCATGTTGCTGTTAGGTGCAGTCAGAGCTAACTCAACGACTCTGTGGACAATAGAACAGAACGCTGCCTAGTCCTGCCCCAGCCTCACAATGGTTGTTATGTAGGACCCCACTGTTGCAGTCACTGAGCCAATCCATCTCATTGGGGTCTTCCTCTTTTTCACTGACCCTCTACTTTACCAAGCATGATGTTGTTTTCCAGAGACTGGTCCCTCCTAACAATGTCCAATGTACATAAGACAAAGTCTCCCCCTCCTTGCTTTCAAGTTGCATTGTAGTTGTGCTTCCTCCAAAAGAGATCTGTTTGTTTTTCTATCAGCCCATGTTATTTTCAACATTCTTCACCAACACCACAGTTCAAATGCATCAATTCTTCTCTGGTCTTCTTTATTCATTGTGCAGCTTTCACATGCATATGAAGCAACTCAAAATAACATAGCTTAGATCAGACAAACCTTAGTTATCAAAGGGACACCTTTTCTCTTTAGCATTTTATTGCAGGAGATTAGCCAAATGCAAGCCAATTGATTTCTTGACTGCAGCTTCCATGAGTGTTGATTGTGGATTCTAGTAAAATGAAATCCTTGACAGCTTCATTTTTTTCCCCCCATGTATAATGATGTTCATTATGGTCCGGTTGTAGGAATTTTTGGTTTCTTTACAATGAGATGCAATCCTCATTGCAGGCTGTAGACTTTGATCTTCATCAGTAAGCATTTCAAGTTCTCTTCACTTCCAGCAAGCAGGGTTGTATCATCTGCATATCCTGATGCCACGTTCTTCTTCACATAATGTATCTTCTCAGATTATTTGCTCAGCATACATATTGAATAAGTATAGTGGAAGAATTCAACCCTGGCACCCACAGATACTAATTTTAAACCATGCAGAATCCTTTGTTCTGTTCAAATGACTGCTTCTTGGTCTGTGTACAGGTTCCTCCTGGGCACAATTAAATGTTCTGGAATTCCCATTCTTTGCAATGATTTCCATAGTTTGTTATTATCCATAAAGTTGAAAGCATTTGCATAATCAATAAAACAAAATACTGACCCTAATTTTATATATGAGAGAGGAAAAAAAACTAAGAGAGGTGAAGCAGCTTATCCAAGATACCATGGACAGAAAGAGAAAGACCTACAACCCAGATCTTCTCAATTACTCTGTAACAACTTTTGACAGTAAATTTGCTAATATTTCATTTCGTATAAGTACTTCTCAAACAAAATGTGTAAGAGAATTTGGCCCTTTTCTTAATGATTCATGGCAATTATTTTACTGTATTTTCAACATAGTGATATTTTCAAGGGCTGTGGGGTATTCATATGCTCATTTTTAGAGTCATTAATCCACACATTTAGTCATTCTTCTATTCAGTCAGCATGAGTAATTTCTTTTAGAAACAGTAGCACAAGGCTGGTCCCTCTGAGGTAGAAGTTAAAGAGATCCCAAATGTCCGACTTTTCTAACATGTTAAAATGCTCCATGATCTTTTTTTTTTTAAGGTTTTTATTGTGGTTTGAGTGAAAGTTTACAGGGCAGATCATCAGTTTTACATTCAACAAATCATACACCTTGTTTCATTACAATAATTATAATCCCCG
>NW_006408761.1:1323102-1335952 GCF_000296735.1 Chrysochloris asiatica
CAAGGTCAGCAGTTTGAAACTACCAGCTGTTCCGCAGGAGAAAGATGAGGCTTTCTGCTCCCAAAAAGATGTACAGCCTTGGAATTCCTGTACAGGGTCGCTATGCATCAGAACCGACTCCACAGCACATAAACAACCAACCAACCAACCTCCGTGAGTATAGGTCAGGTTCATCAAATTGTAGCAATTTACCCTTGTTTCCTTTATCCAAATATATATATATTATTTTGTAATCTTCCTCTAGTTGAGTACTGATTATCAATCAAGCCATCGAGGCTAGGTCAAATGGGTACTGTCTGCAAGTTTTGATGTTCTTTTGCATCTCCCCTTACTTCATATCAGCTAGATGCTTCACTCTCAGCTCTAGCCCTCTTTGGCTATGTCCTTGTCCATGGGATCAAGTGCCCCCAGCAACCAGCCCTTCCTCTTCTCTCTCTCATCTCCAGGTCAACGGGAATCAATGGAAAGTGGTTGAACTCAGGCCATATCTTCATTGCTGCCTTTCCCCCTCTTCCACTTACCAGTAGAGCAATGTGGTTACCAGCAAGCTTACACGTCTGTTCATGTGTTCCCTTTGAGTTTCAGTCTTAGAGGGCAGTTTGGCTTCCCGTCAAACAGCTTGCTTATTCTTGTAGTAGTCAGTCATGCTAACATTTTTGTTTGGGGTTTTTCCTCATGATCTTTCTTAGAAAATGTGTCTTCTGTTGCTCTAGTTGTTCCTGGCTGTTCTGCTTGTCCTTGCTAGTGGGAATGTCCCACCTCAGAAGGTTCTGTATGGGACTTAGGATCCCACGTAAGGTCCTATACTCTGCAAAGGCTTTGCAAGAGGCCTATTTCATTGGGCAACTTCTAGAACCCCTTTTAGGTATTCCAACCAGTTATAGGCTGAAGATGGCTTACAAGTTTTCTGTAATCATGTTTCCCAACATTCCTTTCTATCCCACTCAAGTGTCTATTTTACAATAGTAAGCAAGGGAAACTGATATTCATAAGACCATCAAGCATCTTAGTATTCTTTCCCCTCTTCAAACTATGCCTAGATTCTTGTATCACAGAGCCCTGTTGTTCCAAGATGGAGCATGCATCACTATTTACCTCTGTCCCACTTAGCCCATGCAAACCTGTCTCAGTGTTCCCCTATCTACCTTGTTCTTCTACCTCCTCCCCCTTCTTGTATTGCCCTCCCTAACACCCAAACTAAACCCCTCCACCCCAACCCCACTCTTGTGGTTACCTTGGTGGTGGTGGCTGTGTGCCATGGAGTCGGTTCCAACTCATAACAACCCTGTACAGGGTTTCCTAGGCCATAAATCTTTATGGGAGAAGAATGCCTCATCTTTCTCCCATGGAACATCTGGTAGTTTCCAACTGCTGACCTTGCAGTTCGCAGCCTGATTCATAACCACTATGCTACCAGAGCTCCTTATATTCCATTAATTCTTCTCTCCATTTAAGACAGTCTATTTTATCTACCTGTCCTTATCACCACCTGGATCTCTGTTCCTCTGTGTTTACCTTCTTTCACATTGTAATTGTTTTAATCAAAGATTGACTTCCCAGATCCTCTATTCTTAGAATTTTATTCTGTCTTGACTCTTCCATTTGTTGATTGAGTTCAGGGTGATGCTGCCATGCACATCATTCTCTGGTTGTTGTCTGTTCTTGTTGGTTTTCAGTCCACAAAATTCCTTTACAATGTTTTTCATAGCAGGGTTGACCTTGGCAAGATGGAGAAGATCTGTGCACATGCATAGTAGAACCCTCCAGGGGGGGAGGGGGTGTCCACTCACTCAGGCACCCCCTCTAGTTACCAGAATGGAGGTGTTCAGCCAGCAAGAGACCAATGAACAGATACCAAAAAAAAAAAAAAAAAAAGTGTCCACACCTTTATCTCCACAGTTCTTTCAGGTGCCTATGACAGCTCTGATCCTTCCCCCACTTGGTCTCTCCCAAGATGGTGGCTCTGGGAGCAGCTGAGTGGCTTGATTTAGAAAGCAATGTATTTCTTGCTTCTGTTACAAATTCCTCTAACTGTAAGCATTCCAGCCTTCTAAGTATTCCTTTATATGTGGTTCAGTGTTCTGGCACCATCCCCTAAGCCTGTTTGGTCCAGTATTCTGTGTTGTTGTTGACAGAGCTCCTCACTGCACTTCTACCCGATCTGCCATATTGTTTGTTCTCTTCTCCATAATCTTTTATATGAATTACAACTCCTTCCTTCCCTCACACGCCAGCATTCTGCAATATGCTGCAACGTCTCACAGGACTCACAGTTGTCAAAGGAAATGGCTCACACATTGTGGAGTCTAGCAAGCCAGAAATCCATAGTTAACAGGTCAGTCTGGAGGGTTCTCCTCACCCATGTTGTCTCAGGAGTTAAGGAACTCAAATCGATAATTCAGACAAGAGACTGTTGATTCATGAGGCTGCAAGGATCTGGTGAAACAGGTCAGGTGATGGGCCAAACATTCCATGTACTGGAGATCAGAAGCAATGAGCCAGACACAAGGTCTAAAGCAAGAGAGGCAAAGTTACCAAAACATCCCCATTAATTGGATGTGAACTATGCCCCCAAGGAAACCTAAGGTTGGTGACTTCAGTCACACCCTCTGGTGAGTTGGGGACATCCTTAATCTTTAATTCTACCTTAAACTTTACTCCTTCTTGTTGTTGTTGTTAAGTACCCTTGAGTTGGTTCTGACTCATAGCGACCCTGTATAGGGTTTCCAAGGAGCATTTGGTTGATTTGAACTGCTGATCTTATGGTTTGCAGTATGGTGCTGATCCTACAGCACCACACCAGAATCCAAATTTTACTCCTTAGCACTGCCTTAAGCCTGACTCCTTGGTAGTGGCAGTGACTGTGTGCTGTTGAGTCAATTCCAACTCATAGTGACCCTGTATAGATAAGGTATCTGAGACTATTTAGGAGAGCAGAAAGCCTCATCTTTTTCCCACTGAGTGGATGGTGGATTTGAACTGCTGACCTAGTGATTAGCAACCCAATGTGTAACCCACTATACTACCAGAAGTCCTTAAACCTTACTCCTTAGTTTCACCTTAATCCCTGTTGTTAAATATCATCACATTTTGTTTGTTTTTCTGGCAGTCCATGGTACTTTCTTTATTATTCTCCATCACCATAATTCAAATACATCATTCTTCTTGGGTCTTTCTTATTTATAACAACCCTATGACTCCTGGTATGGCACTATAGGATCAGCACTCGACTGCAAACCACAAGATCAGCAGTTCAAACCCATCAGCTGCTCCTCAGAAACCCTATACAGGTCATTATAAGTCAGAAACAACTCAATGGCACTTAACAACAACATGCACAACACTATGAAACACTGCCCAGCCCTGTGTCATCCTCACAATTGTTGTTATGGTTGAGCCTATTGCCACTGTGTCAATCCATTTTTTGGAGCCTTCCTCACTTTCACTTGACCTCTACTTTTCAAGTATAGATGTCCTTCTCCAGTGACTGGGCCTTCCTGATTATATATCCAAAGTTTAGGAGATGAAGTCTCTCCATCCTGGCTTCTAACAAGCATTATGGCTGAACTTCTTCCAAAACAGATTTGTTTGCTCTTTTGGCAGTCCATGGTATTTGTAATATTATTTATTTATTTATTTATTTATTTATTTATTTATTTATTTATTTTTAAGACTAGAAGCTAGGGCTACGTATGTTTGTTGTTAGCTGCCATCAAGTTGGTTTGGACTCTTAGCGACCCTATGCACAACAGAACAAAACACTGCCCAGTTCTGCAGCACCCTCACAATTGTTGTTACATTTGAGCCCATTGTTGCTGCCACTATGTCAGTCCACCTAGTTGGTCTTCCTCTTTTTCATCTACCCACCACTTTACCAAACATAATATCCTTTTGCAGTGACTGACATATAAGAGATGAAGTCTCAACATCCTGACTTCTAAGGAGCATTCTGGGAGTCCTGGTATGGTGCTGCGGGTTAATGAACTGGACTGCAAGGTTGGTTTGAACTGCAAGGTCAACGTTCAAGCCACTTCTTGGAAACCCATTACAATGTCACTATGAGTCAGAACTGACTCAATAGCACTTAACAACAACAACAAAAGGAGCATTCTGGCTGTACTTCTTCCAACAGATTTGTTTGTTCTTTTGGCAGTCCACTGTATTTTTAATATTCTTCTCCAATATCATATTTCAAATGCACTGATTCTTCTACATTCTTCCTTATTCATTGTCCAACTTTCACATACATATGCGGTCATTGAAAACACTATGGCTTAGGTCAGGCACACCTTAGTCCTCAAACTGACAGCTTTGCTCTTTAAACACTTTAAAGAGGTGTTGTGTAGCAGATTTGCCTAATGTAATACATCATTTGATTTCATGACTATTACTTACATGAATATTGATTGTGAATCCAAGCAAAATGAAATTTTTGACAACTTGAATCTTTTCTGTGTCTATCATAATGTTATTTTTTGGTTCAGTTGTGAGAATTTTTGTTTTCTTTATACTGAGGTACAATCCATACTGGAGTTTATCTTCATCAGTATTTAAGTACTCTACAAGCAAAGTTGTTTCATCCATATATTACAGGTTTTTATTGAGTCTTCCTCCAATTCTGATGCCACATTCTTGTTCGTATAATCCAATTTCTCAGATATTTGCTCAGCATACAGATAGATGGATTAAGTATAGTGAAAGTATACAAACCTGAGGCACACCTTTCCTGATTTAAAACCATTTAGTACCCTCTTGTTCTATTGGAACAACTGCCTCTCATTCTATGTTCAGGCTCTTCATGATCACAAGTAAGTTTTTGGGATACCCATTCTTTGTAATGTTATCCATAGTTTGCCATAATCTACACAGTCAAAAGCCTTTGCATAGGAACAAACAAGATGGTGGATCTGGTAGCAGTGCAGTGATAAGCCCCTTCAGCAACAACACAGAATACTGACCAAGCATGTTCAGGGGCTGTCCCAGAACTTTGAACCACATACAAAAGGAATATTTATAAAGTTGGAAAGCTTACAGTCAGGGGAATTTGTAGCAGAAGCAAGAAATCCAGTGTTTTCTAATCCAAGACACTCAACTGCTCCCAGAACCATCGTCTTGGGCAAGACCAATTGGAGAAAGGATCAGAGCAACCATGGATGCCTAAAAGAGCCAGGGAGACAAAGGTGTGGACTTTTTTGTTTTTTTGTATTTGTTCATTGGTCTCTTGCTGTTTGCGCACCTCCATTCAGGTAACTAGAGGGGGTGACTGAGCAAGTGGCCACTCCACTCTCACCCCTGGAGGGTTCTACTATGCATGTGCGCAGATCTTCTTAAAATTCAAAGAGACAGTTTCCACTTTAATCCAAATGGCAGTACAAAATGGCCACAGCCAGCCCTGAACCATTTATCACTAGGAAAAAGGACTGAACAGAGGTTGTGGAGCAGGACAGGCAGACTAAAAAGGAAATAGGCCAAAAATTAAATCCTGAGTTACATCACAATGACCAACAGTGGCATCTTGAAATTTCTCAGGAAGAAGAGTGAAAAGGGAAGCCCATCTCCTGATAACATCTGCCTGGAGACAATCAGAAAGCATAAAAAATACCAAAATACAAACCCATCTAAGAATTAAGGCCACAAATAACTCTTGAAATATGCCCAAAAAACAGAAACCGATGACCATATCAATGCATATCCAGAAACAAGATAAAGTGACTGAGGTAAATGAGCTGGAAGTAGACCTCCACTCCATACTGGAAGATGGGCAGGCCTTGGAAATGCCTGAGAAGGAATTGCAAAAAATGATCATAAAATGTTTTAAAACACTATACAATGGAGTTGAGGAAAATAAAGAAGAAGTCAGGAAAGTGCTACAGGAACAACCAAATAAGATAGATACAGCATTGGAAACAATTCAAAACCTACAGAAAGAGGTCCAAGTGATTAATAATAGAATATCAGAAATAGACAATACACTGAAAGGGCAAAGGAGTAGAATTGAAGAGTTAGAAGCCAGAACTAGTGAGCTAGAAGATAAATCTCTCAACACTACTAAGATAGAAGAGCAAACACAAAAAAAGGATTTAAAAAATCTGAAGAAGGCCTAAGATTCATGTTAGACAACATGAAGAGGAATAGCTAAAGAATTATCAGCATTCCAGAAAAGGAAGAATCACACAAGACCACAAATGAGATAGTTGAAGAGCATCTGGAGGAAAATTTCCCTAACATCCTGAAAAGTGAAGAGATAAGTATTCGAGAAGCTCAATGAACCCCAGGAAGGATAGACCCTAAAACAAAATCACCACCAAGACATATCATAATCAAGCTCTCCAAATTCAAAGATAAGGACAGAATCCTGAAATCAGCTAGGGAAATGAGAAGCGTAACATGCAAAGGCAAGCAAATCAGATTAATCTCGGATCTCTCAACAAAAACCATGCAGACAAGAAGGCAATGTGGAGACATATAAACCCTGAAAGCAAAAAAAAAAAAAACAAAAAAAAACTGCCAACCAAGAATCCCCTACCCAGCAAAGCAGTCAATCAAATACGAAAGTGTAATCAAAATATTCGAAGATAAACAAAAGCTAAGGGATTTTTCCAAAGCCAACACTGCTATGAAAAAGATTGTAAAGGAATTCTGTGGACTGAGAACCAACAAAAACAGACAACAACCAGAGAATGATGTATGTGACAACATAACCCTGAACTCAATTGACAAATCGAAGAGTCAAGAACAGAATAAAATTATAAGAACAGAGGATCTGGAAGGTCAGACTATGAGCAAAACAATTACAATGTAAAGGAAGGTAAACACAGGAACAGAGATCCAGGTGATGATAAGGTCAGATAGATTACGGGATAAAATAGGCTGTCTTAAATGGAGGGAAAAGTTAATGGAATATAAGGTAGCCACAATGGTGGTGTTGGGGTGGGGGGTTTAGTTCGGGGGTTGGAGAGGGCAATAAACGAAGGGGGAGGAGGTAGAAGAACAAGATAGATAGGGGAACACTGAGACAGGTTTACATGGCCTAAGTGGGACAGAGATAAAGAGTGATGCATGCTCCACCTTGGAACAACAGGACTCTGTGATACAGGGATCTAGATATAGTTTGAAGAGGGGAAAGAATACTAAGATGCTTGACTGTCTTATGAATATTAGTTTCCCTTGCCTACTATTGTAAAATAGACACTTGAGTGGGATAGAAAGGAATGTTGGGAAACATGATTACAGAAAACCTGTAAGGTCATCTTCAGCCTATAACTGATTGCAATACCTAAAAGGGGTTCTAGAAGTTTCCCAGTGAAATAGGCCTCTTGCAAAGCCTTTGCAGAGTATAGGACCTTAGGTAGAATCCTGAATCCCGCCCTGAACCTTCTGAGGTGGGACATTCCCACTAGCAAGGGCAAGCAGACCAGCCTGGAACAGCTAGAGCAACAGAAGACAGATCATCTTCAAAGACAGATCACCAGGAAAAACACCAAACAAAAATGTTAGCATGACTGGCTACTACAAGAATAAGCAAGCTGTTTGCCAGGAAGCCATCAAAACAAGCAATCAAGATCCTTCAGGACAAATGCCCCTCTAAGACTGAAACTCAAAGGGAACACATGAACAGACATGTAAGCTTGCTGGTGACCACATTGCTCTACTGGTGAGTGGAAGAGGGGGAAAAGCAGCAATGACAATATGGGCTAAGTTCAACCACAATCCATTAACTCCCGTTGACCTGGAGATGAGAGAGAGAAGAGAAAGGGCTGGTTGGTCCAAATTGTGGTGAGATCTGAGGAAACCTGAGCCCATGGAAAAGGACATAGATAGCCACAGAGGACTAGAGCTGAGAGTGAAGCATATGTCGGATACGAAGTGAGGGGAGATGAAAAAAACAAAAAAAAATACAAACTTGCAGACAGTACCATTTGACCTAGCCTCAATGGCTTGATAATCAGAACACGACTAGAGGAAGATTACACACACACAAATTTTTTTGATAAAGGAAACAAGGGTAAATTGCTACAATTTGATTAACCTGACCTATACTCATTGAGGTAGTAGCTGTAAATACCAATAGAGAGGTAAGAAGTTTTCACATCAAATATCAGTGCTATCCCCTCTGTACACAGGGTTGGTAGGGATGGGCAGCCTAGACATTGGCTACCAAAAATGGGGGCAGGGGGATTGTAAAGGCACAAAGAGACTGCCTTACGAAGTTTCATGATGGAGTTTAGTTTAAGAGTGTGTGGGGGAAGAAAGAGTTCCCACTGAATAGTTTTCATCTTGTCAAGATGGGTCTGGTGAAAAGAGATGGGTGTAAGATTCTTATGATTCAATAGTGAGTAGTTGTTATCATGACTAATTGTGACCGTCACAATTATAAATGTAGAAGTTTTTGTAAATTATTACATATGCCTGAGTGTTTTTTGTTGTTTTATTTTTTTTTTTTTAAAGAGCTGATATGAATAGAGAGAAATACTGTTAGCTGGTAGTACATGGAGGGGATTATAATCATTGTAATGAAACAAGTTGTATGATTTGTTGAATGTAAAACTGATGATCTGCCCTATAAACTTGCACTCAATCCACAATAAAAACCTTTAAAAAAAAAGGGGGTGGGTGGGGGAATAGAGGTAAATACTGTTGACTGATGGTACATGCAGGGGATTGTAATCATTACAATGAAGCAAAATATGATTTACGGAATGTAAAACTGATAATCTGCCCTGTAAACTTTAACTCAATTCGCAAGAAAAACCTCTTTAAAATTAAAAGTAAACAAAACAAAAGCCTTTGCATAGTCAATACACCACAAGTTAACATCACAGAATAGAGCAATATGGTTGCAAGGGCTATAATAAATAATTAGCTCCTCTGCACAGTCTATCAAGCATTTATTTATACATGCATTTATTTTTCAAATATGAATCTTTTATTACAACATGCTGCCCACTCTTCTTGGCTCAGAAATACAGAAACATCACACTGTCGTAAAGTCAACCCTTGGCTGGTTTCATTTTATCTTCAGTTCTTCTTCCTCTTGTAGGCACTGCCTCTGCCTCTTCCATCCAACTCTTTTAGCTACCCTATCCCACAAATGAAACACAGCACATGTTAACTCATATTGTTAACAAAGAATCCAGCTTCATGCCACTGATTAAAAAAGCTTAGACATCCTAGCAGCAAAAATAAATTAGAAGTCTCCTATACACTGCACGAGCTGTTGTGGTTGAGTCGATATGACTCACCGTGCCCCCGTGTGACAGAGAAGAACCACCTATTGGATCGCCAAGGCTGAGATCTTTATGGCGGCAAATCACCAGGCCTTTCTCCCATCAAACTGATGGCTGAGTTTGAACTGCTGAACTTTTGGTTGTTGTGTGTGGTTGTTCAGGGCTGTCGAGTCAGTTGTGACTCATAGATATCTTGTATAGGATTTCTGAGGAGAAGATGGTGAGTTTGAACCTCCGAACTTGAGGTTCAAACTGACCTTGAAGTTGAGTGCTTATCCTACAGCACGATACCAGTTCTTTTGGTTAGCATTTAACTGTTGTGTCACAAACTTTTAAAAATCAACTGCGATGTGCCAAGTTTCCCTAGTTAATGGTACAGCCAACCATGTGCATTCTTTTACAATTTAATAAAATTGAATCTGTCTTGAATTCCCCCCATGCCCACTAAGATGCCTCTCTTGTGCTAGCCCATAGTTCCCAGCCAATATTCCCAGGCTGCCTTTTCATTGAGCTGTTAAAAAAAGAGCAAACTCATTGAAATCATTCCCATGAATGTGTAAGTGGGTTTTGACATCTTCCAATCTTGTTCACGCTTCATTATCTTAAATGACTACGTGTCCAAAAGAATTAATATTGCTACTAGAGAACCAAAGAAATGAGTATAAGCAGAGAGGACTGTGAAACCAACTCTTTCATACATTCTGCAACCTGACCATATCATTGGCTACAAAAATTCAAAGTTTGAATAGCCAATTAAAAGTATAAAATGCTTTCTCTTCTCCTTTGTTCCCATGAGTAAATCTTTTGAGAAGAGGTAAGGTTCCCCAAGTTCAAAGGCCCACAAGAGCCAGACAGGATGCAGAAAAGAATGAAGCAAGTTTGTCTAAGATAATCACAGTGGAAGTGAGATAGCAAGGTCGCAGTTGGGGAGATAATAAGAAGCAGTAGGAATTGTAACAAGTTGGGGGCCCCTTCTTGGCTTTCTGGGACCATGCCTCCTCCCTCCACTCTAGGAATGCAAGTGATACCAGAATTTATGAGAATTTGAGTTAATCTAAGCATTTATTGATTTTTAAAGATTAGCAACTTAATTTCATTTTAATTAGCAAACAGTGTAAAAGGGGACAAAATTTGGCCCATAGATGACCAATTACTGCTAAGGCATTCTTGGCCAGTTTAGGCAGCTGTGATCTAAATGCTAATATCTATGACC
The DNA here is from genome assembly GCF_000296735.1 of Chrysochloris asiatica. Classification (NCBI taxonomy): domain Eukaryota; kingdom Metazoa; phylum Chordata; class Mammalia; order Afrosoricida; family Chrysochloridae; genus Chrysochloris; species Chrysochloris asiatica. The sequence continues at coordinate 1,333,543 of NW_006408761.1, forward strand.
TCACATGAATCACTTCCTTTAAACAGCTAGCCTATGAGCTGTTGTTGTTGTTGATGTTTTTGTTATTGTGTTTCTGCTTATAGCGACCCTATATAGTGTTTCTGGAAGTGACTAGTGGGTTTGAACTTAAAGAGCCAATTTGTGATTACCAATCCAGTGCTTATCCTACAGCACCACACCTGGGCTCATCCTATGAGCTAAGTACTATTCATAAACCAGTTGCCATCATGGTCATTCCGACTCGGGCGAGACCCCATGTACTACAGAGCAGAAGTTCTCCAGAGGGCTGTGTTGGCTGTCATCCTTATGGAAACGGTTTGTTAGGCTGTTCTTCCACGGAGCCACTGGTGGTGTGGGTTCAAACCACCAAGCTTTGGGTTGTTGTTGTTGTTAAGTGCCACTGAGTTGGTTCCGACCCATAGAGACTCTGTATAGGGTTTCCAAGGAGCAGCTGGTGAGCTTACCTTGCAGTTCAAACTGACTTTGCAATCCAGTACATTAACCCGCAGCACCACATCAGGACTTCAAGCTGTGGGTTAGTTGTTAAGTAAAAACCTGTTGCACCCCAGGCTCCTTTTAGATTAGTTGTTGTTGTTGTTAAGTACTGTTGAGTCAGTTCCGACTCATAGCGACCCTGTCTAGGGTTTCAGAGGAGTGGCTAGTGAGTTTGAACCGCCGACCTTGCAGTTCAAACCAGCTTTGCAGTCCAGCATTAACCCACAGAGCCACACCAGGACTCCTGATTAGATTAGTAGCTGAATGCAACATTTTTGCGTCACCTGTTGTCAAGTCAGTTCCGACCCATAGTGACCCTATCTAGGGTTTATGAAGACCAGCTGGTAAGCTTGAACCGCTGACCTTGCGGTTCAAACTGATTTTGCAGTCCAGCACATTCACCCACAGGGCCACACCAGGACACCTTTGTATCACTTAGGGACCACCCAAAGACTCCAGGTAGTAGTAATACCACTTCATCTTATAAACAAATTGAGGCACAAGTTGATCCCCTTCTTGCCAGTACTGGGCAGGGCAGAGATAAACCCAGACACATGACTAGACAGTCTGTTCTGAACCACATCCTGGTACTGACTCTAACATTAAAATAGGTTAGACTTTTTTCTCTGTGCAATAAAACAACTTGGTCCTTACTTCTGATTCAAGTTTGTTTGTTTGTTTGTTTGTTTGTCCCAACTGTAGAATTAAAACCAAAAAAATATTTACTGAACCTCAACTACATATAAAACACCATGTTCTGTGCTGTAACACATTGGTTTTATCTTCATTAATGCAATGTGTGGAATGTGATTTTAGAGTGAGGGTAATACTGTTGAAATAGATTCATCTGGAAATGCATCCGTTTGCAAACAGATTGGCATATTCTCCACAAATATAAACATTTACAAAAAAAATCAGGCATCATTTGATGGTTGTTGCCATAATGATTCATTGGCACAAGCAATGTGCTATGTGGTAAGAGGTGCCAAAGCGGCTTGACACATTTCAATGGAGTTCATTACACATAGAAAACCGAACCAATTTTACTCAACAGTGACTTTGACATTTACAGAAAAATGAAATGGAGGTTTAGAAATAAAGTCTTCATATGAAATCCCTACCAGAAATTTGAAATGGGTTCTATTCTTGTGTTACCACCTTTAGAAGATCAACTATGCTGTAGAGTTATTTTTATTCATAGCAGGTGGCAGCCTATTCAAAACAAAGGTTCTCAGTGATCAGAAAACTGATCTTGAGCAAATATGATTGGCTGTAAAAGCCTTCTTACAGAACAAATAACATACAGTTTTACTGGTAAGGAGATGCATGATTCTTTGCGTCACTGTTTAATTCATCTTGCTATCACAGTTCTACTTCTTTAATATGCTAGGTTTTGATCGGGGTAAACACCATCCTCCTCCTATTCTATCCAAAGGCAGTGCAGGACTAGAGAGAGTTCAGTCTCTAACTTAGAGCGCAGTATGGGAGAGATGTTGAACAGCCATAAATAACTATCTAGTTTCTACTTCATTGATGACATAATGTGAGAAAATGAACTGAAAATTAATAAGGAGTGATTTATGATGCATATGATGAAAAGTCCTAAGCTGATGACTTATACCACTGGGCTCAAATGACTTAAGTATGAACAATTTTTACAGCACTTTTCTGTGAGTACCAAAGTATCGTTACTGTTAGCTGCAGTGCAGTGGATTCCAACTCATGTCAACCCATGTACACAGAATACAACTACTCCATAGAGTTTCCAAGACTGTGGACTTTCAGAAGCAAATCACCAGACCTGTCTTCCAAAGAACTTCTGAGTGGGTTCAAGGCATCAGTCTTTTGGCTAGTAGTCAAGTGCTTACCCATTCTTGTCACCTAAGGGTTGCTCAAGAAGAAAAAGTCAGGTATT
>NW_006408761.1:1337853-1355356 GCF_000296735.1 Chrysochloris asiatica
GTCTCCGATGATTTCTGCATTCTGTTGGCTCACCTCTCTTTGTAATGGGCACAAATACGGATCTCGTCCAATCAGTTGCGAGATAGTTGTCTTCCAGTTTTCTTGGCAGAGATGAGTGAGTGCCTCCTGTGCCACCACTCATATGTCAGTTTGTTTGTGAGTTGCTGTGATTCTGGAAGCTATGCCACCGGTATTTTAAATACCAGCAGGGCACCCATGGTGGACAGGTTTCAGATAAGCTTCCAGACAAAGACAGACAAGAAGGAGAGATGAACTACTTCCGAATATTTAGTCACTGAAAATCTTATGAATATCAGAGAAAAGAAGATGGAAGGGGTGAAAAATCAGCAGGACTGGACTGAGTGCCAGCGACGCAGAGCTATCCATTCAGGTTGAGAAGGCAGAGGTGGAAGAAACCCTGAAGCAACTGCAGAACTAGAAGGGCATGCAGGGATCATCATAGTGAACACAGAAGGCAGTCCCATCAAGAGCACCAAGGACAACTCCGCTGCCACACAGTATGCCAACCTCATGCACAGCTTCGTCTTGAAGCCATATCCCCCAGAATGACCTCACCATCCTTCAAATTCACTGCAAGAAAAATGAAATTATGGTTGTACATGACAAAAACTATTTCCTGATTGTGATTCAGAATCCAAAGGAATAAGCCACTCTCTTGCCTCATCTCCCTGTGTTATTCCTTAATGCCATGACCCACAAGAATAATAGTTCATCATGCCAACCCACTCTAAGTGGAAACCACCTAAAAGCCCACTCGAACCAACCTAGTGACTAAGGCTGGGCTGGTGCCCCACCCACCTCACCAAAGTGACTGCTGCACCGACCACTCCAAGTTCCTGGCCAGTGGCCTTACCCCTCCACAAAGTTCCTCTCTGATCACTTCCGGAGACTGGAGCAAGAGCTTGTGAGGGCCCAACTCAGATTCCTCTTGACCTTCAGTTCACTTGTTACCCTTAGGAAAGGCTGGTTTTCTTTAACTATAAAACAACCAAAGTGCTTAATTTTAAAAAAAAGAAGAAGAAGAAGAAGATGGAAGGAATACACAAAGCCACTGTACCAAAAAGAAATGGTCAATGTTCAAGCATTTCAAGAGGTGGTATATGATCTACACCCAATGATAACGTAGGAAGAAATCCAAGGTGCATTGAAGACCTTCACAAAGAAAAAGACTCTGGAAATTGATGGAATAAAAAATTGAAATCTTTCAACAAGCTAATGCAGCACTGGAGGTGCTCATTCATCTATGCCAAGTAATTTGAAAGACAACTACCTAGCCAACCGACAAAAGAGATTCATATTTGTGCCCATTCCATGGAGAGGAGACCCAAGAGATTGCAGAAATCATCAAACAATATCATTAATATCCCATGCATGTAAATTTTTGCTAAAGATAATACAAAAACCGCGGCAACCATACATTGACAGAGTATTACCAGAGATTTCAGCTAAATCCCGAAGAGGACGTCGAACAAAAGACATCACTGCTAATGTCAGCTAGACCTTAGCTGGAACACAGAATACCAGAAAGATGTTTACCTGTGCTTTTTTGACTACACAGAGCCTTTCAATTGTGTGGGTCATGACAAGCTATGGACCACATTGCAGAGAATGAGTATTCCAGAACACTTCATTGTGCTCATGCGGAACCTGACATAAGAAGCAGTTGTTCAAACAGAACAAGGGAACACCAAGTAGTTTAAAATTTGGAAATGGGTATGCAAGAGTTATATTCTTTCACCATACTTGTTCCAGCTGTATGCTGAGCAAGTAATTCGAGAAGCTGGATTATATGAAGAAAAATGTGACATCAGGATTGGAGGAAGACTCACCAACAACCAGCAGTATACAGATGAGACAACCTTGCTTGCCAAAAGTGAAGAGAACTTAAAATACTTACTGATGAAGATCAAAGACCACAGCTTTCAGTATGGGTTGCACCTCAGTGTAAAGAAAATAAAAATATTCACCACTGAACCAGCACATAACATCCATATAAATGGAGAAAAGATGGAAGTTGTCAAAGACTTCATTTTACTTAGATCAAACATCAACACTCAAGGAAGCAGCAGTCAAGAAATCAAATGATGTATTACATTAGGCAAATCTGCTGCTTGAGACTTTAAAGTGTTCAGGGAGAAAAGATGTCAGTTTATGGGCTAAGGTGTTCCTGACCCAAGCCATGGTATTTTCAGTAACCTCATATGCATGTGAAAGTTGGACAGTGAATAAGGAAGATCATAGAAGAATTTTGATGCATTTGAGTTATGGTGTTGGAGGAGAATTTTTTTTTTTTTAAAGTACTATGAACTGCCAAAGGAAAAAACCAATCTGTGTTCAGAAGAAGTACAGCCAGAATGCTCCTTGGAAGCCAGAGGATCAAAGAAAAAGAGGAAGACCCCAAGCGAGCCGAATTGGCACAGTTGTTGTTGTTAAGTGCCATCGAGTCGGTTCCGACCCATAGCGACCCTGTACAGGGTTTCTGAGGGTGTAAATCTTTACGGGAGTGGAAAGCCTCATCTTTCTCCCATGGAGCAGCTGGTAGTTTCAAACCACTGACCTTAAGGTTTCGCAGCCCAATTCGTAACCACTATGCTACCAGAGCACAGTAGCAGTAGCAATGGGCTCAAACATAGCAATGATTGTGAGACTGGAATGGGACCAGGCAGTGTTTTGTTCTGTTGTGCATATAGTTACCATGAGTCGGTACTGACTCAATGACACCGAACAACAGCAACAACAAGGATTCCTAGAAAAGGCCTTTGCTGCTGTATTCATATATAATAGCTTTTGTTTTTTTAGTTTCTTTTAATAGATTTGTAAACATTCTCTTACTTTGGCATATAGTTAATGCTGTCTGACTACATGTTCACTGTGCTTTCAATGACAGTTAAGGCTCTGAATACAAAGAATGACTGCACTTGGTTTAATTTGTAAGCCTAGATAACATTATATTAATATTACACTGATTAGAATTAATCAAGGATGCCAGAACAAATGTATGCCAATTCTAAATTCTAATACTTTAATGTAATTATATTGCTTTCAAATCTACTAATATTTAGTTATTTGTTTGTCTGTAAATAATGTAATAGAATCAGAATCTCAAACTAGATAGTACAGTTGAGCCATTCAAACAATTATCATACATTAGTCATTGGAGAAATAATTCAGTCAATAGAGACATTTTCTAATTAGCATGTTAATTATTTGCAAATAAAAGGTGATTCCAGTATACTTTAGGAAACCTGAAGGCACTGTGGTTTATCTTCTCATTCTATACATCCCTGTGAAACATTTTTACACTACTAATTTCCAATAATTTAGGGAAAAGGGTTTTGCTAATCAAAGTAAAACTTCAGCCCAGCTTCTGTATTAATTATCACATATTCTAAATTGGTAAAACCTGATTTAATGAGGCCCGATATCCTCGCTAATGGCATACATTAAATAAAACTGGACTGAGTGTGCACTGTTGTGAAGACTGAAGTATATATGCACAAAAAGTGTAGTTACCAATGTTGTATGAGCCTTGCCCCCCCATCAGTAAACATCTTAATTACCTTCTACACATCACTACTAAAATAAGGTTTCTACAGAGATTCAAACTATTATTCTAGATCAACTACTTTTGCAAATCAAATCTCAGAATATATAAATGATTTTCTATAGAAAATAGAAATTTCCCATACAAACCCAGAAACTTCCCATACAATAAGAACATAAAAAGTAGAAACACAGTCTATTAAATCATTTTTGAAGTCTACTGCTAAACTGTCATTAGGCCATAATTAGGCAGTTCCATTTTTATTTTCATGGAGTTTTTGATGTGTCTAACTAATTTGCTCTCGTACCATGAGGGGACAGAATGAAAGATAGGGTTGGGAGACTGGGGAGTAAATTGCTTTCTTCCCCCTCCCATTAACTAATCTTCTGGTTCTTTCCTGATTGAATAACTGTGCTGGCTCTTGTAGACTTCATTATCTACATACAATCTTATTTCATTGTCCTTTGGTTTCTTTCTGGTGCATACAAAATGAGCCACCGCATCTGTTGACTGCTTGCCACGTGGTTCTCTTATATGCTATCTGTTCAGAAGCCAGCAGCTCCTCCTCCTTCCTCCAAGTTGTGCTGCTCCAGGTTCCTTTCCTCCCTTTGATTGAACTCATGCTCATTCATCACCTTAAGAAGCCTACTTTTTTGCATTTAAGATCATGCTTGGAATTTGTTGACATCCCCACCCCATTTTATACTGTTACATGTGATAGTTAAAGTTTTGTGTCAGCTTGGCTGGGCCAGGATTCTCAGAATTTATCAGTTACAATGTAGCTATCACCTCCATGAAGAGATCTAATACAGTGCTATCAGCCTCATGATATGATCTGATGTGATCACCATTGATCTAATTGTCCTAAGTGCTGAAAATCCTCACTGCTATGATGTTGATGAGGTTGGATGCAAGATATAGAGTTAGGTTGTATCTGAAGTCAGTCTCCTTTTGGGATATGAAAGGAGAGAGAAGTAAGCAGTGTAGGAGGGACCTACTACCACCAAGACAGAAGAGCCAGGAGTTGAGAACATCCTTTGGACTTGGAGTTCCTGCACTGTGAAGCTCTAGATCCAGGGGAAGATTGATTCTAAGATGCATGGAGATCTTCAAGGACTACTGAACCTACAGATGCTGAAAGGAGACAAGGCCCTTTCCCCAGAGTCAACAGAGAGAAAGCCTTCCCCTAGAGCAGGGATGGGGAATGCCTGGTCCATGGGCCGTATAAAGCCCGAGAAATCATTTGGTCTGGCCCCACAAAGGCAACCACGCTTCCAGCCATCACATAGTTGTTGTTGTTAAATGCCATTAAGCTGGTTCCAACTCTTAGCCACCCTGAATATGGTTTCCAAGGAGCAGCAGATGAATTTGAACCAATAACAAGGAGCTCTGGTAGCATAGTGGCTACGAATCGGGCTGTGAACCTTAAGGTCAGCAGTTCGAAACTACCAGCTGTTCCGCAGGAGAAAGATGAGGCTTTCTGCTCCCGTAAAGATTTACAACCTCGGAAACCCTGTACAGGGTCGCTATGAGTCAGAATCAACTCCAACCTTACCAAACATGATATCCTTCTCCAGTGACTGGCTGGTCCCTCCTGACAATATGTCCAAAGTATGAGAGACAAAGTTTAGCCACGTTGGCCTCCAAGGAGCACTCTGGCTGCACTTCTTCCAAAACGGATCTATTGATTCTTTTGGCAGCCCAATGACACTTTCAATATTCTCCTCCAACACCATTGTTGGACCAAATATAGCAAGCTAATTTTTAAGTTGATAATTTTGTGTGACCCATGAATTACGTCATAAATTTTGGTAGAGAAAAGGTTACCCTGCCCTACCCTAGAGCCAGCACTCTGAATGTGGACTTCTAGCCTCCTAATCTGTGACAGAATAAATTTCTGGTTGTTGAAACCATCTGCTTGTGGTACTTCTGTTATAGCAGCACTAGGTAACTCAGACATTGGTTGTGGTTAAGTACCATTGAGTTAGTTCTGACTCATAGCGACCCTGTATAGGGTTTCTGAAGAGCAGCTGGTGAGTTTGAACTGCCAACCTTGCAATTCAAACCCACCTTATAGTCTAGTGCTTATCCTACAGTGCCACACCAGGGCTCCATTATATCAAGTAAAAGTTTAAAATATGTATATTATTAATTTTTATATTATTGTGCCATCGGGTGGATTTCAACTCATAGTGATCCTATTGTTGTCAAGTGCCATGGTGTTGGTTCTGATTCATAATGACCCTGCAGAGCGTTTCCAAGGAGGAGCTGATGAGTTTGAACCACTGACCTTGCAGATCAAACCGACTTTGCAGTCCAGTGCAGTGCCACTATAAGACAGATTACCCTACCCAGTAGGGTCTTCTAGGCTGTAATCTTCATAAGAGCATATGGTCATTATCCTTTCTCTTGCTGAGTGACTGGTGGTTTCAAACTGCCAAACTCTTGGCTAGCAGTTGAGTGCTTAGCCATTGTACCAGGAGGATGCCTTTCATTCATTTAAAGCATATCAACTTCTCAGTTGGTATAATAATAGAATGATGTCACTGTAGGAAACACAAGAAGATGTGTTTATCCTGTGCTATTTTTACAAAGATAAAATTACTAAGCTCAATGAAGCAAATTCTGGGGTTTTTTAAACTTGAATAAAGTAAATGTGATTTTTACAGTCTTCACATAACTAAAAGGAAAAAAATGCACACATTCTATGAAAAAGCCCATCCTCTGTGGGCTTTCTTTTTAGCCCCTATTCTTTGTTCTCCTGCAAATAGTGATGCTAAAACTCAGGGCACCCTCTACTGTCTTTGCTTCCGTATCCTTACTGTTAAATACTGAAGTGAAGTCCACACAAAGGAAAACAATTAGAGAAAGTAATTCTGATATTTAAAATGCATCTATGTTTCATTCTGAAAGAATTTTTTCTTACTTAGAAACGCTTACTGAATATGTTTTGTTTTGTTTTTAATATATTTCGATTTCAGGAAACGATGCTGCCTTTTGCAGACTTTTATGGAGTGTTATAGATGGATTCTGTGCTGGCAACACAAGTGATAATAATACTAATAGTCATGACAGTAATAATAAAACAGTGACAATAATTGCTGTTGTTAGGTGCTATTGAGTCGGTACTGACTCATAAAACCTTATGCACAACAGAAGGAAATCCTGCCCAGTTCTGTGCCATCCTCACAATTGTTGCTACTCTTGAGCCCATTGCTGCTGCCATTGTGCCAACCCAACCCTCCACTTTACCAGTCATGCTATACTTCTCCAGGAACTGGACCCTCCTGATAACAGGTCCAAAGTTTGACTCTTGGCAGCCCATGGTACTTTTAAATATTCTCCTCCAACACCATAACTCAAATGCATCAGTTCTTCTACAGTCTTCTTTATTCACTGGCCAACTTTTACATGTGTATGAGACTATTGAAAATACTTGGCTTGGGTCAGACTCACCTTAGTCCTCAAGCTGACATCTTTATTCTGAAACACTTTAAAGAGGTCTTGTGCAGCAGATTTGCCTAATGCAATATGTTCTAGTAATAATAGCCACTACATTAAGCTCTTATTAAGTGCCAGGCTCTCTTCTAAGTTCTTTGCTATAATAACTCAATTTAATCCTCATAACACTGTAAGTGATAGATACTATAGTTATTCCCATTTTCAGAAGAAAAAGGTAAAATTAAGTAATTTTCATAAAGTCACAACAACAAAGAAGAGAGCCTGAATTTTAACCTGGGCCATCTTGTTCTATCATTGATGACCACTATGCAATACAATCTCTTCAGAAGTACTGAAGGAGAGTTACAAAGTTACATCATCAACAGTTTAGAGGGGTTTGGTTTGTTTTTTAGCTATAGACTTTAACATCAAATTCAGTCCCTTTAAAAACAAATGTTAACTATGTGTGGATTATAGTAATTCATTTTTGCATACTGGGTTTTTAACTAGGATTCCCCCTGCGAAGTTGATACAAAAAGAGCTGGGTTATAACAAGACTAGATGTTTGTGTTCTTGGAAATAGTGTTTAAATTTGCATCATTTTAAAAGTTCATTACACACTAAGCAGAAAAAAAAGAAGGAAAGAAAGAAAGACTTGACATTTTGGTATCTGTGATATTAAAAGGAACTAATATTTAATATTCAAGTGACAATAGCTTGTAGAGTTTGCACACAACACCCACAGAGATCGATTTTTCTTTAAAATGGCCTTTAGGAATCTGTCTTTAAACAGCTGACACCTCCATTCTCTGTTTCCCTCGTTCCTGCCAGCACCATGGGGCACACACCAAGGGCAGCCGCAGACGTGTAATTCTTCACTGCAGGATTTGTCTATGCAAATAATGGAGAATGTGGAGAATCAAGAAAAACACAATTTCCAGTGACTAAAGCTCAGTGCCATCCTTACTACTAAAAACAACTGGCTGTCTTTGGAGGGCTCTTTTCCATATGCTCCCCCAGTCCCCTCTATCCACCATCTATGGGCAGAGAGCAGAATTGTCACCAGCTAATTGATCATCAGTCTCTCCCCACCTGTACCAAAGCCACATAATGACACATATACTGTTGCCTGGAAGTTTTCCAGCATGACTAATTGTCACAATACTAATTTACTCACCTGTGGAATTTTCAACTTCCCCAGCCTGCTGTCAAGAAGATACATAATAATGAAATAAAGATTTTAAAATGCTGAGCACTATGAAATATTTCATGTATATGCCAACAAATAGCTTTCCCTAAGTCTCGTGGCTATAATTACTCATTGCTGGGGGGAGGGGAGGACTGATCACATATACATTTACCTTATAGGTAATAGGAGCCAAATGAGCAAATCTTTTCTAATGTAGAGAAAAATAAAATAAAATACTGATTAAATTATCTAAAATGTACTTTTTTATCTGCATTGTTAGGGTCAATATAATTGGTCAATTACTATTATGTTCTACATTAGAAAATGCTTGAGATATAGATAGGTAGATAGCTAGATAAGTAGATAGATAGATAGATAGATAGATAGATAGATAGATAGATAGATAGATAGATGTTGTAGTGTGTTATCAAGTCATTTCCAACTCATAGGAATCTTGTATAGGGTTTCAAAGCCTATAAATCTTTACGGGAGAAGAAAGCCTCATCGTTTTCCCAAGGACCCACAGGTAGGTCCAACATGCAGTTAGCAGCCCAATGCATAACCCACTATGCTACCAGGGTTCCTTTTATATACAGATACCAAGATATATATCTATATCTATGTATCCCAATAGAGATAGATAGATAAATAGATAGATAGATACAGATATATACCTTAGTATAGCTGTTCCGAAGGAGAAAGATGAGGCTTTCTGCTCCCGTAAAGATTTTCAGCCTCGGAAACCCTGTACAGGGTCACTATGAGTCGGAACCGACTCCACGGCACACAACAACAACAACAACAACAAAATCTGTGTATAGGTATGTGTGTGTGTGTATACAACACTTCAGAAAATATCCTATATCAAATTAAAAGATCAAGGAGTAAATGATCAGTTGGATTTTTTTTCTGAGAAATTTGGACATATTTAAGAAAGTGATATGTTGCTGTTTTTAGTGCTATGGAGTCAGTTCCAACTCACAGTGACCCTGTATGGGGATTCCAAGGCTGTAAATCTTTGAAGGAGCAGAAAGCCTCATCTGTCTTCTATAGAGTGGCTGGTGAGCTACAACTACCAAACTTATGATTTTCAATTCCAGGATTTATCCTACAAAGTTACTGTGCTCCCAATCATGAACATAAATATATGTTGTTTTAATTACAGTAAGCTAGTAAAGCCTCGTCTTTCTCCCATGGAACCACTGGTAGTTTTGAATTGCTGACCTTGAGGTTAGCAGCCCAACTTGTAACCACTACTCTACCAGAATTCCTTACATTAAGGATGAGGCAATTAAATGTCTGACCAAATATAGAAGGCTAAATTTTAACTTGATAATTTTGTATGGCCTACAAATGATGTTACAAATTTTAGCAGAAGAAAGGTTTCTCACCCCTGGTCTGTATAGATTCTTCATGAACACAATTAAGTGTTCCAGAATACTCATTCTCTGCAATGTTGTCCATAGCTTGCCATGATGCAAACAGTAGAAAACCTCTGCATACTCAATAAAGTAGATAAACATCTTTCTCCAGCACACATATGTCATTTTGTCATAGTGTGGTGGTTTGCATGTGGCTGTGATGCTGGAAGCTATTCTAAATACCAGCAAGATTACCCATAGGGGACAAGTTTTTAGCTGAGCTACCAGATGAATACAAACTAGGAAGAACTAGACACAGACTACTTCTGAATATTTAGTCACTGAAAACCTTATGTGTAGCAGTGGAACACTGTCTGCACCAGAATATTAAATATTGAAACATGATCAAGAGCACCAGAATATTGTCATATATAGTGCCAGAAGATGAGCACTTACTTAATGTTGGAAGACACTCAAAATATGCCTCCTCAAAGTAGAGTTCACTGTGATGACATGAATGAAGTAAAGTCTTCTTGACCTTCATTTGCTGATGGGGACACTCAAAATGAAGAGAAACAGCTGTAAACATTCATTAATAATCTGAATACAGAATGTACAAAGTATTAGAAATTTCCAGAAATGAAATGGAATGCATAAACATCAATACCCTAGGCATTAGTGAGCTCAAATGGAATGGTATTGGCATTTTAAATCTGACAATCATATTGCTTACTATGACAAGAATGACAAATTGAAGAAGAATGGCATTGTATTAATCATCAAAAAGAACATATCAAGATATGTCTTGAAGTACAACACTGACTGTGATAAGATAATATCCTTATACCTGCAAGGAAGACCAGTTAATACCAACATTATTCAAATATATGGAACAACCACTAAGCCAGTGATGATGAAATTGAAGAATTCTACCAACTTCTTCAGTCTGAAATTGATCAAACATGCAATCAAGATCTATCGAAAACTACTGGCAATTGTAATGCAAAGGTTGGAAACACAGGAAGAAACAGTTTAAAATATAATCTTGGTAATATAAATGATGATGCTGGAGATCACATGATAGAATTTTGCAAGATCAATGACTTCTTCATTGCAAATACCAGAAATGAAGAAAATGAAAACAGCTCCACAAGAGCCAAAATATGACTTTGAATATATCTCACCTGAATTTAGAGATCCTCTGAAGAACAGATTTTTTTTAAAGCTTTTATTGTGAAATGAGTGATAGTTTACAAGGAAGAACATAAGTTTTATACTCATCGTTTCATTGCTATGATTAAAATTCCCTCTGCACATCATCATTCAACAGTATTTGCTTCTATTTCTTCTGTTTTTGTTTGTTGTTTATTTTATTTGGATATACACAAAAGCACTCAGAAATATATAATCATTTAAACAAACATTCTGCAAGCCAGCCTCTTGGCCACTAGCACCTGGCTTCCAACACACAGCCTTTCTCTTTCCATGACTCTAGAGACCTCAGCTGCTCTATCTCTTAATGTCATCATCTCTGCCTCCATCTGTGGTGTCATTGCTTCTCTGGATAGGGTCCCACATTCCTCTCGTGCTCTTCTCCCTTGATGGTCCAGGGGCCCTCTGTTCCTGGACTGCAAGGTTAACTACTCCCCCCTCTTTGTTACAAAACTTCTACCTTTACAGTTGTGACAATAACAATTAGTCATTATAACAATTACTCACTATCGAATCATAAGAATCTTATTCCCATCTCCTTTCACCAGACCCACTTAGACAAGATGAAAACTATTCAGTGGAGATCAGCACTGTGTACAGAGGGGATGGGAATGATCCTTAATGTGAAGTGAAGAACAGATTTGATGCATTAGATTCTAAAGACCTAAAACTGAAAGAATTGTGAGATGACATCAAGGACGTCACAAAGGAAGAAATCAAAAAGTCATTAAGAAGACAAGAAAGAACGGAAAAAAGAAAGAAGGGATATTTGTGCCCATTCCAAAGAGAGGTGACCCAACAGAATGTGGAAATCATAGGACAATATCATTACCACATGCAAATAAAATTTTGCTAAATATAATACTAAAATGGCTGCAACCATACATTGACAAAGAAATTCCAGAGACTCAAGGTGGGTTCAGAAGCAGGCATGGAACTAGGGATATCATTACTAATGTCACATGTATCTTGGCTAAAGGGAAAGAATACCAAACAGATGTTTACCTGTGCTTTATTGACTATGCAAAGACTTTCAGTTGTGTGGATCATGACAAGTTATGGACAACATTGTGGAGAATGAGTATTCCAGAACATTTCATTGTGTCCATGAGGAATAAGCACATAAGCCAAGAGGCAGTTATTCGAACAGGACAAGAGAACACTGCATGGTTTAAAATTTGGAAAAGCAGACATCAGGGGTGTATTCTTTCACCATACTTATTCAGTCTGTATGCTGAGCAAATAATCTGAGAAACTGGATTATATGAAGAATGTGGCATCAGGATTGGAGGAGCCTGCTATATGCAGATGATACAACCTTGCTTTCTGAAAGTGAAGAGAACTTAAAATGCTTAGTGATAAAGATCAAAGACCACAGCCTTCTGTATGAGTTGTACTTCAGTGTAAAGAAAATTAAAATCCACACCACTGGACCAATAAACAGCATCAGATAAGTAGAGAAAAGAGAGAAATTTTTGCTCAGATCAACCATCAACTCTTAATGGAAGCAGTGTCAAGAAATCAAACAACATATTGCATTAGGCAAATCTGCTAAAGAAGACCTCTTTAAAAAGTGTTAAAGAGCACAGATGTCAGTTTGAGGACTAAGGTGCGCCTTATCCAAGCCATGGTATTTTAAATAACCTCATATGCATGTGAAAATTGAATAGTAAATAAGGAAGACCATAGAAGAATTGAAGCAGTTGAGTTATGGTGTTGAAAGAGAATATTAAAAGTATCATGGAATGCCAAAAGAACAGACCAATCTGTTCAGAAGAAATATAGCCAAAATTTTCTTTAGAAGCCAGAATGACCTGAATAGAAGTTTCTAGTAAATTCTTATAGTCAATTAAATGTATATTCTATGTTGTTTTTGTGTGCTGTTGAGTCAGTCCCAACACATATTGACCCTGTGTATGGTTTCCGTGAACTGCTGATGGGTTTGAACTAACAACTTTGCAGCTTCTAGTCTAGTCCTTATCCTGCAGTGCCACGCCAGGGCTCACAGATTATCTAGGGTGTTCATTAGCTCATTAAAATAAATAAATAAAAAGGAGTTCCTGGCTAATACAAACAGTTAACATGTTCAGCTACTAACAATAAAGTTGAAGGTTCGAGTTCACCCAGAGATGCCTGGTGCTCTGCTTCTGTAAAATCAGCCATTAGAATTTGACTCAATGGCAACTTGTACAGGCGTAGTATTATTAGGTCTTCTGAGGGGAAAAAAAAAAAAGTTTTCTGGACAAGTTTGGGAAATGCTGGATTAAATGCCAAGGGGCCTCAAAAACTGCATGCCATAATGGAATTAAAAGATGGCCTTTTTGGAGCCACCTTATATAGTTTTATGATCATCATCATTACAAATGTCACAGAGACATCATCATGCTAATATGTATTGGGGGGGAGAAAATGTATGGTCTTGCCCAACCTTATTTGACCCAGGACCACTCAATCACAGCATCTCTCTGAAGTCAACAATGTAGTCTGACTCATACCTGGGGTATCGCAACATCATTTCAATGGACCTGACGTTGTCTATAAGATCTTTGTCTGAGCCTTATTCCGGAAAATAAACAAGCAAATAGAAGCAGTATCAGAAACAAAACCTTTGTATTTCTAATCAGATCTCAGCCCATAAGAATTAGCGAAGTAATTTCCTCCAGCATGTTGACCCACAGCATGGCTATTACTATTTAGAATAGATCTTTAAGTGATCTGAAAGGAGAAAACAGCAGCTTCCTACTGACACACCCTCTTCCACTTAGCACATCTGAAAGACTGGTTTTCCTCATTTCAAAATTGATAGCCAACTTTTTTTTTAATTTTTCTATTCAAATTTCTGCCCTCTCTCAAGCGTATTTGCTCTCACACTGAATTTTAAGCATCTCTAAAAATGCTGGATATGTTATTCTTCTTTCCAGATATCCTCTGAGAGCCAAGCAAAGAACATTAAGGAAGGAAGAAGGAATGAGGCTGGATTCAGTGCAGTGAACGGAGGCTCTTCAGCGAGAGAGCTGCTCACTACCCATTGCCTCCACTGTGTGTGATCAGCATGAGAACTTATCGCTACTTCTTGCTGCTGTTTTGGGTTGGTCAGCCCTACCCAACTTTCTCCACTCCTTTATCTAAGAGGACTAGTGGTTTGCCAGCAAAGAAAAGGGCCCTGGAGCTCTCCGGAAACAGCAAAAATGAGCTGAATCGTTCAAAAAGGAGCTGGATGTGGAACCAGTTTTTTCTCCTGGAGGAATACACAGGATCCGATTATCAGTACGTGGGCAAGGTAGGATTCCTTTGAGCACTTTGACATTCTGGTTTTAGAAGCCTGAAGAAGTTACTTCTAATAAATAGACAGTGAGGATGTGAGCTGTATTCCTCCAATACAGTAAGAATTGTTGCTTATCTGGTAAGACTTTTTTTTTGCACTTGAGTAGTTTCGGAAAGAAGTCTGTATATAGCAAGAAGCTGAATGTTAGAATTGCAACAACGAAGAGAAAATGCTCCCGTTGAAAATGAAACGCCCACAAGCATCCATATAGGATTATCATAAATCCTTTAATTTTGACTTGAGCTTGAAAAAAATGTGGTCCAACTATTCTATAAAGTGGGGTGGATTAAAAATAGGAATAGAGAGATTAGGCTACCAGAGATGGGAAGTTCCTTTTTCTCATTCTGAAAGCAAACATTCTGAGCTTTTGTGGTTTGGCCAGGTTTAAATTAACTCTTTCATAACTCACGCTTTTACCCAGTGGACCCTTTTATGCTTACAGCCCACCTTAGATTTGGTGGAAGCTGCATCTGCTACGTCTTGTCTCAGCTAACAGGCATGAGCCAGGCAGTTCTAAATCTTGAAAATTCATTGTGGCAGGGCTTATAAAAGATATAAAGGTGCTATTTCCAAATATGATCTGACCATTTTATTGACTCTAGAAAGTATAGTGAGGAGGTATGGCTTATTATAATCCCTACAGATGACTAGAGCTGAATCAGGGGAACAGACCTTGGTTATATTGTCATTGGAAGCGTCACTGAAATTTTATCGTCAGCTACATTCTGGTTGCAGAATATCTGCATTCTGCAAAGATGTCAAAGCAAAAGCAAGCATACAGGGTTTTTGCTTTTTAGGTTCTGTGATGCATACTAGAGTTTCAATAGGTGGGGAAATGATCATCACTCCTTTCCGTAGACAAACTAGGAATGAACTTTATCAGAGAGATGAGAAAATACCTTGGTTTATGATTACAGCTCTCATTTTAAAACCTCTCTATTAGGAGATCAAGTAAACAATATAAATTTTGTAGATCCCAAGGCTATAGATTCATTCATGCATTCACACTTCAGTATCTGATCAAATATCTCTGAGTAACTGTATGCAAATCTTCCTTTTAAGTCTGCCTACTGTAAATGAACGAAGCCGTCTGTGGCTTGGGCTGAGGTAACCAGGCATTGTTCCAATGAAGTGAATTATTAATGCAGGATAAAGTAGAAAAGGAAGTATTCAGTGGCGGGGTGAACATCAACAAAGATTCTGAGGATCTGGCAATACATTTACTGTGAAATTTAAAAAAAAAAAAAAAAACTATGTGACTACCCAAAAAAAGTTCCTTTACTTCTACTTTATTCTGTTTCCTTTGTGAAATCTAAATAACACTAACGTAATAGAGTTCTAGTTGTTTTAAGAAAAAGAGAGAATGTTGTCATCTTTAACACACTTTTTCCCACACAAATAGCATTATTGTCACGGACGATTGGGTTTTAAAAAGTGTTAAGTCTAAATGATGGAGCCTATCCTTTTCTGCTTTCTTTCTCAAGCCTTGATAACATTTTACATTTAAAACCAAAAAAGACATATACTATTTCAGTATAAAACCATGTAAGGATCAGTTTTAGGACTGAAATTGCAAGAGACACTATTGCCATGGGACTAAGTTGTGGAGCCAAGCAGATCAGAGACTACATCATAGAGCTGCCAACTGCCAGTTATGTGGCCCAGGGCAGGTTATTAACCTTTCCAGGCTTTAGTTTCTTCATCTAGAAAATGTGTCTAGCAAGGTCAACCTCATGGAGTTGCAGTGTAGTTTAGTACTAGCAGCTGGCATATCATCAATAGTACTCAATATTCTTAGTCAACACCATAATTCAAAGGCATTAATTCTTCGGGGGGTCTTCCTAATCATTGTCTAGTATTCACATACAGATGAGGTGATTTGAAAGACCATGGCTGGGGTCAGATGCACCTCAGTTCTCAAGGTGACATCTTTACTTTTTAATATTCTAAATACATTTTTGCAGCAGATTTTTTCCAATATCTTGATAGATATCTTGACTGCCTGGGAGTTGATAGTGGATCCAAGTAAGATGAAGTCAATGACAACTTCAGTCTTCTCTTCATTTATCGTGATGTTGCTTTTTGGGTCTAGATGTGAGAATTTTTGTTTTGTTCACACTGAGTCATAATCCATACTGAAGGTTGTATTCATTGATCTTCTTCAGCAAATATTTCAAGTCCAAATCTATGTGTTCCCATTTGGCTTGTTGTTGTCAGGTGCTATCAAGTCAGAACCGACTCATAGCGACCCCATCCCATTTGGCTACTACAGGACATTTCTCTAAAATTTTCTGAATTGCTCAAAATTTGCACAAATAATAGCAAAAGTAGAAAAAGAAAGTAAACATGAAATCTAATAGGTGCACAAAGCCACTCTCCGGATTGGTGAATTACTCCATTGCATTGTTATTATGTACTATCGAATCTGTACCTACTCATAGCAACCCTATGCACACCAGAACGAAACACTGTCCGGTCCTCTGCCAACCTCACAGTCATTGCTACACTTGAGTCCATTATTGCTGCCACTGTGCCAGTCCATCTTGTTGGGGGCCTTCCACTTTTCGCTGACCCTCCACTTTACCAAGCATGATGTCCTTCTCCAGGGACTGGTCTCTCCTGATCCTATGTGTGAATTATGAGAGATGAAGTCTGGCCATCCTGGCATCTAATGAGCATTCGGGCTGAATTTCTTCCAACACGGATTTGCATTTGCTTTAGTAAATCAATCTGTAATACATTCAAGTAGAATATTGATTTTTATGCTATTGCAAAAGTAGAATGGGGTCATTAAAGATTCTCTCAGACGGTGCAAAATGCAGAAAATAGTGGCAAAATCCCTTCACAACCACGACTTCGACTTGATTAGTTATGATTGAATATTTTATTGACAGCTAGATCAATTTTCTTACCTCGCTATCATTGTTCCTTCCCTGCTACCTCCCTCCACACACGTGGCCGTGGATTCCAACTCATAGGGACACTGTAGGACAGAGTCTAACTGTGTCATAGGATTTCTCAGCCTGCAAATCTTTATGGAAGTAGCATGGCCTCATCTCTGTGTTGCGGAGTAGCTGGCAAATTCCAACCAAGAGACTTTCCGTTATTGTCCCAACGATTAATCCACTGCACCACTTGGATTCCTCTCCCACCCCAACCTCCTTGAAATTCCAATACCTAATAGAATGTTATTGTTGTTGTTAGTGCCATGGGATCGGTTCCGACTCATAACGACCCTGTATAAGATTTCCAATGGACTGCAGGTGGTTGTTGTTAAGTTGCATCAAGTCAGTTCCCACTCATAGTGACCCTGTATAGGGTTTCCAAGGAGCCGCTGGTGAGATTGAACTGCTGATCTTGTGGTTTAAGCTGACCTTGCAGTCCAAAAGCATTAGTCCACAGTGCCACAC
>NW_006408761.1:1356291-1364442 GCF_000296735.1 Chrysochloris asiatica
ATACTTGAAGTTGTCACAGTTGTCATTATGACTACATCAGAGGAGTGGAAGAGACATTCTCACACTGTTGATAAGTCAGTCTATAGAGTTTTATGTCATCAGCAGAGGTTCCAGGACTTTCTCGGTTGACTTTGCACTTAGAGTCTCAGTTAATTTTTCACAGCCCCAAAGAAACACCTAACAGCTCCATGAGTTAAGGTCCCAGTAACTTAAGTATTTATATTCTAACAATTTAGTGGTGTTTTTAGGTGCCCTCAAGTCAGCTCTGAGTGTGGCATTGTAGGATAAAGCACTGGACTGCAAGGTCAGTTTGAATCACAAGGTCAGTGGTTCAAATTCATCAACCACTCCTTGGAACCCTATACAGGGTTGCTATGAGTTGGAACCAACTCAATGGCACTTTACAAAAACAACAACAAAGTCAGCTCCAACTTGTAGCGACCCCATGTACAACAGAATGAAATCCATCACAGTCTTATGACATACGTCATAAAATGTTCTATTGTGATCCAAAGGGTTTTCATTGACTGATTTTCAGAAGTGGATAACCAGGCTTTTTTCCCTAGTTTGCCTTAGTCTGGGAACTCCACTGAAAACATTACGGGTGACCCTGCTGATTTTTGAAAGCTCAGTAGCATAGCTTCCAGCACCCTAACAACATGCACGCTACCACAGTATGACAAATGACAGATGGGTGGTAGAATAACTTAGTAACCATTTGAAAAAAAATATGTAAGTTGACAGAAAATTGTTTTGATTTCATTCTTAAATAAGTAAATCTACTAACTAATGGATGTGCGAGCTTACTGAGCACTGCACAGCTTCTCCATCGGATTGAACACCACCATCCTCATTTTCAATTCCATATGGATATTTGCATTGTACTTGCTTTTATCAACCTAGAAAACCCAACTTCATAAATATATGACATCATCAGGAAGAATGTAGAACCACCCACTCTTGACACTGTCAACTACCTTGTGGTAGAAGTTCACAGGTGTTTGACAGATATCAAGTGTTACTGTAGTTCCCTTGAAATTTAAAACTATTCCACAGTGCACCCCTCTGAGCTCCCTCTGAGTTCACTGCACACTCTGGGAGCCATGGGAGCATGGTTAGGTTGACATATGAAGGAGGTGGTGGTGTTGTGGACCGTCAAGTCGGTGCTGACTTCATAGCATCCCTTTATATGGTCTCCAAGAATAGCTGGTAGATTTCACATTGTGGTTAGTAGTCTAGTGCTTATCCTACAGTGCCATGTCAGGGCTTTGGCATAAAGATGTACACAGGCTAGTGAAACAAAACGAAACCCACTGCTGTTGAGTCCATTCCAACTCAGAGCAACATGATAAGACAGACTCAAACTGCTGCACTGGCTTTTCAAGGCTGTACAGTTTTATGAAAGCAGACTGCTTCATCTTTCTCTCTCAGAGTGAGTGATGGATTCAAACCGCTGACATTTCTGTGAGCACACCAGCAATTAATGCACTGAATCGCCAAGGGTTCCTTACACACGCTAATAGAAACTGTAATTGTGTTATTAGCCCCATTGTGGTGCTGTGGGATAATACACTGGGTTACATGGTTGGCTTGAACCACAAAGTCAGCGGTTCAAATTCACCAGCAGCACCTTGGAAACCCTATAGAGGGTCACTATGAGTTGGAAATGACTCGACACTACTTAATAACAGCATTTAGAGGCAGTCCTCAGGCCCTGCACTTGTAAAAACTTGATCTGTAAATGTGATAGGTAGAGTGTTAACTAAGGGAATGCTGCACAGACTGATTGAGAGATGTTGCCGTGAGCAAATAGCACCTGAAAAAGGAGGCTATGGCGAAGAATCGTTTTACATTTAACCTTAGGTTTGTTTTCCTGTTGGTGTTGGTTTGTTCCAACACCAGTGTAAGGTAGGGTAAGTCAGTAGATGTGGCAGTGATGATGGTGGGACAGGAAATGTAAGAATGGCTTGTTTGTTTTCCTTTTGGTGTTGGTTTGTTCCAACACCAGTGTAAGGTAGGGTAAGTCAGTAGATGCGGCAGTGATGATGGTGGGGACAGGAAATGTAAGAATGGCTTGTTTGTTTTCCTTTTGGTGTTGGTTTGTTCCAACACCAGTGTAAGGTAGGATAAGTCAGTAGATGCGGCAGTGATGATGGTGGGGACAGGAAATGTAAGAATGGCTGTGGAGAGCCAAGAGTTCTCAGGTGTTTGTTGTTGTTGTTAAGTGCCGTCGAGTCGGTTCCAACCCATAGCGACCCTGAACAGGGTTTCCGAGGCTGTAAATCTTTATGGAAGCAGAAAGCCTCATCTTTCTCCCTCGGAGCAACTGGTAGTTTCGAACTGCTGACCTTGTGGTTCGCAGCCTGATTCTAACCACTAAGGAGGGAGAGAAAACAGAGGTTTACAAGAGCATACAAGAAACAGCCAAAAGTGAAGCCTGGAGGCTGAAGTGGCAATCACATGAACAAACAAGATCATGTTTGCTAGCTGAAATACAAGCAATGCAGCAAGCCTGTCCTCCTCTTCCTGTCTTAATGCTCCTCAGCATCCCACTGTGTTCTGCTGTCTGTAAGGTTAGGATGGAAACATGGACAAGGTAGAGCTGTGGTTGTTGGTGTTAGTGCTGTTGAGCCAATTCCGACTCACAGCAACCAGGTATAGGGATTCTGAGGCTGTAAAGCTTTATGAGAGGAAAAAGCCTCAAAGAGCAGCTGGTGGGCTTGAACCACCTACCTTGTGGTTCACAGTCCAGTGAGGAGAGAACTAAAGTAGCAAAGGCTAACTATCGCTTATACACAGACACCTAATTCTGATTCATGAGACAGTTTCAACCACTTTACTCAGGTATAATTAATGATGGTGACATGTATGAGGAAGTGGTCCTTTATTTAGGAATGAATTGTATGAACTTAAGATATAGATGGCATTGATGTAGTTATAGGCACAGCATAAGTAGACCATTGCGTAGTACAGGTGATTAAGTACTTGGCTGCTAACCGAAAGGTTGTTGGTTCAAATCAACCTAGAGGTTCCTCTGAAGAAAGTCCTGTTATTCTACTTTTGGAAAATCAGCCATTGAAAATCCAGTGGAGCACAGTTCTGCTTTGACATACCTGTGGTAACCATAAGTAGGAATTAACTCAATTGTTGCTGTTGGTAAGTACTGAGGAGCCGGTTCTGACTCAGTGACCCTGCACAGGGTTTCCTAGGCCGTAAATCTTTACGGGAGCAGAAAGCCTCATCTTTCTCCCACGGAACAGCTGGTAGTTGCAAACTGCCGCCCTTGAGATTAGCAGTCCGATTCATAACCATTACTCTACCAGAGCTGGGGTTTTTTTGGATATAGGTAGAGGCAGACATAGAATATGGTTTAGCATACGCAACATCTCTGTTACCTAGGAGCATTCTAGAAATGCAGACCTCGAGCCCACCTGCTCGCAATCAAAATTTGCATTTCAACGTGATAACCAAGTGAACACAAACACCTTAAAATTTGAGACATTTTACTTCTTTAAAAAGATAAAATGCAGTCCTGATGTGGCACTTAGGATAACGCACTGGACCACAGGTCAGTTTGAAACACAAGGTTAGAAACTCTTGTTTCTGTGAGTCAGAACCAACTCGACAGCACTTAACAACAACTTCTAAAAATGCCTTGTCTGAGTCTTACCTCCCGAGAGATTCTCATTTAATTGGTTTTTAATTAAGTATTTATGATTCCAATATGTGGCAGCATTTGAGAATCACTGCCCAAGGAAAAACTTTTGCTAATATTAGAACACAGTGTGGCAAGTTCAGTGATAAAATGGGCGGCGTCCACAAAGTGTTATGGGATAATAAAGAGGAGGGGTCAATCAGACTTCAACGTTCAACAAAAATTTGGTGATAATGTTGGAATATGTTTGGCACAATCTCTTAAAGAAAGAGCAGGTGTTAGCTCAGACTAAAGAAGGGGAGCTACTACAACTTCCCAGGTAATTGAATGTTAACGCCAGAGAAGAGAAAACACTAGGTTCAAAGAGTCAGAGATCTAGGGACTGAACAGTCACAGAATAGGAAAAGCTCTATCTTTTCTTGTCAAAAATTAAAGGGAAGAGTTTTTAATTTCGAACAAAATCAACTTAGTCTATCTGCGGCATCTGTTAACTTAATAGAACAAATAAGAGAGAAGCATTGTGGTACCACATTTTCAGAATCCCCATGAGCATTCTGCCAACTTTATGTAATGCAAAACTATCTTAATGATGCTTGAAATATGGTCTGAGATTTAGTTCAGTTAGAAGATCACAGAAATATAAAGGATAATACAGATGCCTTGTTAGCAAAGTGGTGAAGTACCTAGTCGCTAACTGAAGGGTTAACAGTTCAAACCCATCAGCTGCTCTGCAGGAGAAAGACGTGACAATTTCTCTACTCTATAAAGATTGTTGTTGTCAAGTGCTATCAAGTTGGTTCCTACACATAAAGACCCATATACAACTGAGTGAAACAGTGTCCTGTCCTTCAATCCCTCAAAATAATTGTTATGTTTCAGTCCATTTTTGCAGCCACTCTGTCAATCCAACTATCGAGGGACTTTCTCTTTTCTGTTGCCTTTCTACTTTGTTGCTGTGACCCTATGTACAGAACACTGCCCAGATCTGTTCCATTCTCACAATTTTGAACCCATTGTTGCAGACACTATGCCATTTCATCTCAATGAGGGTCTTCCCCTTTTTCTTTATCCTTCCACTTTAGCAAGCATGATGTTTTTCTGTGGGCACTGGTCCCTCCTGATAGCTTGTTCAAAGTATGTGAGAGGAAATCTTATCAGCCTTGCTTGTAAGGAGCATTCCTGCTGTACTTCTTCCAATACAGATGTGTTCTCCTGGGAGTCCATTGTATATTCAATATATTTTGCCAATACTAAAATTCAAAGACATCAATTCTTATGTTTTCCTTATTCATTGTCCAGCTTTTGCATGCATATTGTTGTTGTTGTTAAGTGACATCGAATTGGTTTCAACTCATAGTGACCCTATGTACTTTTGTTAAACTTAAGCCCATTGCTGCTGCCACAGTGTCAAGCCATCCCATTGGGGGGTCTTCCTCTTTTTCACTCACTCTCCACTTTACAAAGGATAATGTCCTTATCCAGGAACTGGTCCTTCCTGATAATGTGTCCAAAGTACAATAGATGAAATATCACCATCCTTGTCTCCAGGGATCATTCTGGCTGTACCCATTCAAACAGATTTGTCTGTACTCCTAGAAGTGCATGGTACTTTCAGTATTCTTCTTCAACACCATAACTCAGATGTGTCAATTCTTCTACAGTCTTCCTTATTCATTGTCCAACTTTCACATGCATATGAGGTCATTGAAAATACCATGGGTTTGGTCAGGTGACTTTAGTCTTTAAACTAGTATCTTTGCACTTGAACATTTTCAGGATGTACTGTGCAGCACATCTACCTAGTGCAATATATTATTTGATTTCTTAACTGCTGATTGATTCCATGAGTGTTGATTGTGGATCCAAGCAAAACGAAATCTTTGACAATTTCATTCTTTCATCCATTTGTCATGATGTTATTTGTTGGTCAAGTGTGAGGATTTTTGTTTTCTTTATATTGAGGTACCATACTGAAGGTTGTGGTCTTTGATCTTTATCAGTAAGTATTTTTTTCAGAAAGCAAGGTTGTAACATCTTCATATATCAGGTTGTTAACAAGTCTTCCTTCAATCCTGATGCCACGCTCTACTTCATATAATCCAGTTTCTCAGATTATTTGCTGATCATACAGATTGAATAGTATGCTGAAAGAATACATGCATATTGTTGTTGTTGTGTATCGTCAAGTCAGTTCTGACTCATAGAGACCTTTTATAGGGTTTCTTAAGAGAGACTGATGGGTTTGAACTGTCTACCTTGCAGTTAGCTTGTCCAGAGCTTATCCTAAAGCACCACAAGAAGTCTCCAGCAAGCCTATTAGATTATTGAAAATACCATGACTTGGTTCAGATGCACCTTTGCTTTTTAACACAGTATAATCCATACTGAAGCCTGTAGTCTTACAGCCTCATCAACCTGGACCGTTGTCACAATTTCTATTATGCTTGAGCCCATTGTTGCTGCCATGGTGTCAATCCACCTTGGTAGAGGGTCTTACTCTTTTTAACTGACCCCTCACTTTTCCAAACACGATGTCCTTCTCCAGGGACTGGTCCCTCCTGATAATACGTCCAAAGTATGAGAAACTAGTCATCCTGTGAGCTCTTCTGTTCAGCTTTTTAACTTCATCACTTTGTCCATTGGCTTACCTTAAAGAGCAAGTTTCAGAATCTCTGCTGACATCTACTTTGATCTTTTCTTTCTTTCCTATCTTTTTAATGACCTTTTGCTTTCTTCTTGCATGATGGCCTTGATGTCATCCCTCAACTCTTCTAGTCTTGGGTCATTATGCCCAATGTACCGAATCTATTCTTGAGATGGTTTCTAAAGTCAAGTGGAATATAGTAAGATTGTACTTTGACTATCATGGACTTATTTTAATTTTCTTCTGATTGAACTTGATCTTGCTTATGATCAGCTGATGGTCAATTCCACAGATGGCCCCTGGCCTTGTTCTGAGATTCTCCATCATCTCTTTCCACAGAGTAGTCAATTTGATTCTGGTATATTCCATCTGACAAGATCGCCATGTATAGTCTTGATTTATATTGTTGAAAAAGATATTTCCAAGGAATAGGTCATTGCTCTTACAAAATTCTATCATATGATCTCAAGTGTCCCTTCTATCACTAAGACCATATCTTCCAACCACTGATACTTCTTTGCTTCCAACTTTCACATTCCAATCACCAGTATTGTCAATGCATCCTGATGGCATGTTCAATTAATTTCAGACTAATGTGCCATGGAGTCCATTCCTACTCATAGCAACGCTGCATAGGGTTTCCGAGGCTGTAAATCTTTATGGAAGCAGAAAGCCCCATCTTTCTCCCATGGAATGGCTGGAGTTTTGAACTGCACACCTTGAGGTTAGCAGCCTGACTCATAACCACTATGCTAACAAAGCACCTTGAAGAAGTTGGTAAAAGTCTTAAATTTCTTCATCTTTGGTGTTAGTGGTTGTCAGTATATTTGAATAATAATTGCATTAACTGGTCTTCCTTGTTGATCTATGGATTTTGTCATACTATGATAGCATTATACTTAAAGCTAGATTTTTAAATCTATGTTTTTAACAATGAATGTGATACCATCTCTCTTAAATTTGTCATTCCTGGCATAGTGTGATTCAAAATGGCCAACACAAGTCCATTTCAGCTCATTACTGTGCCTAGGATGCCAGTCTTCACTTTTTAAAACTTCTAATTTTCATAGATTACAGACTTCATACATTCCACAGTCTCATTATTAATGGATGTTTGCAGCTGTTTCTTCTCAACTTGAGTTGTACCATACCAAGAAATAAAGATCCTAAAAACTTTACTCCATCCACATCATCCATCTACCTTGAGAATGCAGCTTTTCCCCAGACGTATTTTGAGTGCCTTCCAACATGAGGGGCTCATCTCCCAGTATTTTATCAGACAATGTTCCACTGCTATTCTAGTGTTTTCACTAGCCATTATTTTTAGAAGTAGATCACCAGGTCCTTGTTCGTCTTCTTGGTCTGGAAGCTCTGCTGAATCCTGTTCACCAGGGGTTACTTTGCTGTATTTGAATTATAGATAGGATAACCACAGCATCACAGAAACACACAAGCCACCACAGTACAACAAAGTGACAGACAAGTGGTGGGCATAAAGATCACAGACTTGGAAACGCTGTCAGTTCTACTCTGTCCTATGGGTCATTATGAGTCAGGATGGACTTGATGGCAACAGGAGTAGTATCTCATTGGATCTTTACGGCAGCTGTAATAAATAGGTGCAGGTATAGATATGTGGTGTCTGAGGACCTGGGCATGCCCTAATGTGAGGATCAACATATTTACAATCTCATAAATATGATTACATTTAAGCAAAACATTAGCATATTTCTGTCAGACAACATACAGCAACACTTGAATAGGTCTCCTTAACTTATTCCTTCTCAAATGTCAAATACATCATACATGAAGAAAGCAAAAGATCATTAAAAAGACAAAAATGAAAAAAAAA
>NW_006408761.1:1365142-1366018 GCF_000296735.1 Chrysochloris asiatica
AGAATGTGGACATTATTAAACAATATCATTAATATCACAACACTGAAATTTTGCTGAAGATAACTTTTAAATGATTGTAGCAGTATATCAACAGGGAAATGACAGAAAGTCAAGCTGAATTCAATCACCCCACATGCATCAAGATGTGGGACAATGAGTAAGGAAGACCAAAGAAGAATTGATGTGTTTAAATTATGGCTTTGGCAAAGAATGTATCATGGAAATGGCAGAAGAACAAACAAATTTATCTTGAAAGAAACACAGCCAGAACACACCTTAGAAGTGAAGATGCTGAGATTTTATCTCACATACTTTAGACGTGTTATTAGGAGAAGGACATTCTCCTTGGTAACACAGAAGATCAGTCAAAAAGAGGAAGACCTTAATGAGATGGATTCACACAGTGGCTTCAACAATAGGTTCAAACATAGAAAAATGGTGTGTAGGCACAGGGCTTGGCGGTGTTTTCATTCTGTTTTACATGGGGCCATTATGGCTTGGAACCAACTCAACAGCACCTAACAACATAACAACTCATAATCTCCACATTATTTTATACATAAAACTAATTCCCATTAGGAACATTTGAGGTGTTTCTCATCTTAGTAGCACACCAGAAGATTTGTTTTTATAGACTGTGGCAAAATGTAAACTCTCATGGTATTCTCTGACTTAGCTTTTTGGAAGTTGACTATGATTTTCATTTCAGGGAATTTCAAAAAATTAGTAAACAGTGTTTTATAAAGTGCGTTATAGTTGAAGCATTAATATACAAGTCTTATATTTGTTTTTGATTGTTAAGTGCTGTTGAGTTGGTTCTGACTCAAAGCAATGCTGTATAGAGTTTCTGAAGAGCAGCGGGTGAGCTTGAACTGC
>NW_006408761.1:1367518-1379031 GCF_000296735.1 Chrysochloris asiatica
TAACAACAACAACAACAATATATCTTACATTAGATACATATAATATGCTTTTGTTTGAGTTTGTTTAAAATTAATTTCTAACCAATTCAACAAAATATTTCTTAATCATGTGTTCTTATAATTATATGATCCAAAATCAGAAAACATGATGCAATATTTTATTCATACTGAAAGAAAGATTATTTAAATGATGCTAAATGGGTGGTGCACATGATTAACACACTTGGCTGCTAGCTGAGAGACTGAAAGTTCAAGTCCACCCAGAGGCATTTTGGAAGGGCTAGTGATCTTCTTTCAAATAATGACCCATTGGAAACGCTCTGAAGCACATTTCCACTTTCACCTACATGGGACTGACATGAGGCAAAGTCAACTTAAGCAACTAGCTTATTAGTTATTGTTAATATATTGCTTTCTTTTATTCCTACTATTATAGGTTGTTGTGTTTTGTTGTTGTTGTTGTTGTTGTTGTTCTTTTTCCTGAAAACAGTATGTGTTTAAGATTAGAAATTTACTAGGGAGTCTGATGGGGAGACTTTGTCTCTTGTGTTTTGAACATGTTGTCAAGAAGGACCAGTCCCTGGAGAAAGACATCATACGCGGTAAAGTGGAGAATTAATGAAAACAAGAAGACCACCCCCACCCCCGAAATGAGATAGACCCAGTGGGAACAGCAATGGGCTCAAACATAACAACAGCTGTGAGACTGATGCAGGACTGTGTATAGGGTCGCTGGGAGTCAGGATTTACTCAGTGGCACCTAACAACAACAACAACAGGAAAGCCCTGGGTGGTGCCAATGGTTAAATACCAAACTACTGACCAAAAAGACTAGAGGTTCAGACCCACCCAAAGATGCCTGGAAATAAAAATCTCGTGAGCTGCTTCTTAGTGATCACAGATTTGAAAATCCTACTGAGCAGCTTTACTCTGTACACGTGAACTCATGATGAGTCAGAATCAACTTGAAAGCAACTAAAAAAAACAGGGCTAATTTGATGACTGATTCACCGATACATAATTTCTCAGCCTCCACTGTAAGTTAAGGTCTGCGGTTCAAGCTTACCAGCTGCTCCTCAGAAACCCTAAACAGGGTCGCTATAGGTCAGAATCGACTCGACGGCAATTAACAACAACAATACTGTATGTTAAAGGAACCCTGGTGGTCCAATGGGTAAGCACCATCATTAACTGAAAGGTCAGCCATTAGAAGCCACCAGCTAGCTGCTCTATAGAGATGTGACAGTCAGCATCAACAGCATCAATTGTTGCTGCCGTTAGATGCTGTCAGGTTGATTCCAACTCATTCCCTATGTATAAGAGCAAAAGTGGTACTGCTCAGTTCTGCACCATCCTCACATCCGTTGCTAAATTTCAATCCATAGTTACAGCTACTATGTCAATCCATCATCATTGAAGGTCTTCCTTTTTTCTCTGACCCTCTACTTTATCAAGCATGATGTCCTTCTTTAAGGACTGGTACCTCCTGATGACATGTCCAAAGTGTATGAGATGAAGTGACTGCTGGCATTTGAAATGCTGGTGACATAGCTTGCAGCATCACAGCAACACACAAGCCACCACAGTACGACAAACTGACAGATGAGTGGTGGTCCTAAAGATTTACAGGTTTGAAGCCCTCTGGGGTACTTCTACAGTGGTCTACGGGATTTCTGTGAGTTGGAATTGACTTGACAACAGGGTTGGTTTTTTGATTACTATGCATCAGACTGCTTTACAGAGTCACCTGACCACTTGCCACTTCAAGCAGCAGCTTCAGATCAAAACTTAGTCATCAGTGACATTACTGAGCATTGCTTTGTCCATCTTAATAAGTGCAGTATCTCATGGGATTTATACAGCAGCTCTGATGAATAGGTATTATTCATATCCCTGTTTTACAGATGGGTAAATTGAGATCCACAGCAGTCAGGTACTTAGCCCAAGATCTCACATTGCTGGGCCCCCGTCAGTCTGACTCCTCTAGCTGACACTGTTATACTCCCTCTCCTGAAAACCCCACTATTTCATAGAGCCATAGCAAGCCACAAATAAATGACAGCCCTCAAGCATGCTTTGGCATTCTGTGAAGGCATTCTATTGCAAGCTACAAGCATCTACAGAGAACCTGCTAGGTGAAACCCAAGGGTGGAGAGAAAAACGATTGAGAGACGACTTTTAAAGAGCTACACAAATATATTTGCATTACTATTATGTACAATCCTTATATTTTCTGTTGATTTTTATTTCCAGAACACATCAGTAATATTCAAAATACTTATACGTGAACATTTTTAAATCAGACATGTAATTAGTGATCTTTTTGACCATCATGATGAAAAAGTGTCTTTTCTCTTTATTTCCTTCCATAACCTTCTTTAAACTTGTGTTCTGGTTCAGTGACCTACAATAATCTTTCTCCGTGAGTCAGGGCAAGTGCCTTGGGCACATCTTTCTTCTTCATCATTTAAATTTAATGCTCAGCCATTTAACATTTTTATACTTCAGCTGGTTAGTGTATTTAAGAGAATGTGCATCCACTGGCTCCTTGAATGTACTTTTTTAAATGTTTTGAAAAGTGACTTCCCAATTGCCAATATTGGCAGTCATTCTCTTTTTGTTTCCATTGTCATCCAACTGATTTCATTTTCTTAATGAGAAAAGCTTTTTTCGTTATTTGATGCTAATAAAATGCCCTGGGTAGCAGCAGTTTTCTTTCTGACTCTTAAAATTTCCTCTATGCACGGCAGCTCATGAGGAGAGTAGGAGACTGAGAATGTCTAGCCTTAGTCATAAACCCTAAAGGCAAGTGTTCTCCTGCCCAGCTCACACAAGCAGAAAAAAACATAGAACACCAAACAGCGACTCATTTCCAAAGCCTTCAAGTTCCATTTCAAGATACTTGTGGAATCCTTTATCATTTCTTCTTGTGATTCAATGGGCTGAACACAATGGGGGGATCAGTGTGGATAAAACAGAGATAAGAGTTCAGATCTTTGTTCCCACTGTAGCTGTTTTGGAAGCAGTGGTTTCTCGGTTAAAGCACTCCGTTGCTAAGTGAAAGGCTAGCAGTTCGAACCCACTAGCCACTCTGCAGAAGGACAATATAACAGTCTGCTTCTGTAAATATTACAACCTTGGAAACCCAATGGGGCAGTTCCACCCTGTCCTATAGGGTCACTGTGAGTTGGTGATTCAGTGACAGTTGGTTTGGTTCAATTGACTGAGCCACTGCTGGTCATGGTGGATCAGCATGTTCTTGATAACACATCCCTTTGAATCTCTTCCATATTGTTGTTATGTGCCATCAAGTCAATTCCAACTTACAGCATCTCACTAGGACAAAATAGAAGTGCTCCTCTAGGGTTTCCTAGCCTGCATTCTTTAGAGAAGGACTAGGAACCAAGCCAAGCTTTTAACAGCTGTGCCACCAGGAATCTATCATCTATTCCAGCCCCAGCCATTGCCATCAAGTCAATTCCCTCACATAGAAAGCCTACAGGACAAAGCAGACATGACCCTCTTAGAGTTTCCAAGATTGTAAGTCTTTATAGAAGTAAACTGCTGACCTTTCAGTTAGCAGCCAAGTGCATAACCATTGTGGTACCACGGCTCCTTCCTTCATATGTATCAAAAACCAAAACCGAAACACTGCCATCAAGTCCGTTCCAACTCATAGTAACCCTATAGGATGGAGTTGAACTGTAAACCTTTATGGGAGCACAATGCTTCATCTTTCTCTGATGGAGAGTCTGGCTGCTTTAGCTTCCAAAAAAAAAAAAAAAATGTGGTGGTGTCATCTGACCTCCTCTGGTTTCACAAGGGAGAAGAGAATCAAACTCAGCATCAGCCCAAGGTCAGTTCTTAAGACACTAAGGTCAGACCTGCCTCCACCCTCCAATGGCTGGGACTGGAATTCTTATCAATTCTGACATCAACCATCCTTCCCATAGCACACTCTACTTCTCTGCTAGGTTCATTCATTGAAATAGCCACACAGAATGCACAAACTATATTCACAATTATGGGATTTAATAGGAAAGTTATCAGGTTAAAATTCGAGATAAGAAATGCTCAAGATACAGTTATTTGGGCAAAACAGCCTCTTCTCTGCAGTGCCCACAGGCAGGCCTCTCACTGGCCCTCGGCCCCTTGGCCTGTTGACAAGCTCTTTTAGCTCTGCTGATAAATACCAAAAGGGCACTCCACTCATCTATACGCCTCAGCCCAACAGCATTCATTTCAAGTTCCATGGGCCAGCAAACCTAGCTTCCCCTTTGAACACCTAGAGAACTCCACTCCTGCCCCCAAGCACTCAGATTTCCTTACTCCATGGGCTGTGAAGCCCACCACTTTGCCTCATGCTCTGGCTTGTACATCTGCCTTTGTCACTTCTCTGCTGCTCCCCTTGTGTCACAGCTCTCTGTCCCCTAGATGGAGGAGGTTCAGCATGTAGGAATCTCAGGGCCTAAAGGACCCATTCTACTCCTGGTTCTTCTTCCTTGATGGTAGTGATTTCTGCTTGTGAAATGAAGCATTTTATACACAACAGGATGGCATAAACTACCAACACCATTTTTCCAGTCATATTATTTGCATAGCCCATCCAATCATTTGGTAGAGGTTACAAAGACTGGCTAGAAGAGTAACTTCACTGTAAATGCTGAACACGTAACCCATTGTGCCACCACAGCTTATTTCCTTCATCTATAGATAATCTTAAGGATTTATTTATTGATGACCCTAATTTGTTGGTGTTAATATTAAACCTGGTATGGAACAGTAGGATAAGTTCTGTCCTGCTAACCAAAAGCTTAGTGACTCAAACCCACCAGCCACTTTTCAGAAACCCTAAAAAACGTTGCTGTCATCTGTCAGTGTGTCATATTGTGGCTTGCATGTTACTGTGATACCGGAAGCTATATCACAGGTATTTTAAATACCAGCAGGGTCACCCGTTATGGACAGGTTTCAGCTGAATATTTAGTCACTGAAAACCTTATAAATAGCAGTAGAACACTGACAGCACCAGAGTACTGACTATTGAAACATGAGGAAGAACACCAGAATATTGTCAGACATAGTGCCAGAAGGTGAACCCCTCAGGTTAGAAGCCATGCAAAATATGAGTAGAGGAAGAGCTGCCTCCTCAAAGTAGAGCTAACCATGATGACACAAATGGAGTAAAGTCTCAGGACCTTCATTTGCTGAAAGAGCACAACCCAAAATGAATAGGAATAGCTGTAAATGTTGATTAATTATTGGAACATAGAATGTATGAAGTATGAATCTAGGAAAATTGTAAATTGTCAAAAATGAAATGGAATGTATAAACATAAATATCCAAGGCATTAATTAGTAAGCTGAAATGGACTGGTATTAGGTATTTTCACTCTGAAAGTCACATGGTTTACTATGCCAGGAATGACAAATAGAAGAGGAACGGCATGGCATTCACCATCAAAAAAAAAGAAAAAATCAAGATCTGTCTTGAAGTACAATGCTGTATGCCCTTTCCAAAGAGAGGTGTCCCATCCGCCTACAAGAAAAACCAGTTAATATCACTGTTATTCAAATGTATTCATCAACCACTTAAGCCCGTAGTGATTAAATTGAAAAATACTACCAATTTATTCATTCTGAAATTGATCAGACATGCAATCAGGATGTATTATTGATTATAGTGGAGATTGGAATGCAATGCAAAGAAGAAGGATCCCTACTTGGAAAATATGGTCTTGGAGATAGAAATAAGGCTGGAGATCGCATGAAAGAATTTTGCAAGACCAATGACTTCTTCACAGCAAATACCTTTTTTAAACGACAAAAAAGGTGATTATACACATGGACCTCACCAGATGGAACACACAGAAATCAAATTGAATACAGCTGTGCAAGGAGTCAGTGGAAAAGCTCCATATCAGCCAGGGGCAAACTGAAACAGACCATCAATTACTCATATGCAAGTTCAAACTGAAGCTGAAGAAAATGAAAACAAGTTCATGAGTGCCACATATGATCTTGACTATATTCCCACCTGAATGTAGTGACCATCTCAAGAATAGATTTGATGCATTAGACACTAAAGATTGAAGACCAGAAGAGTTGTGAGGTGACATCAAGAACATCATACAGGAAGAAAGCAAAAGGTCATTAAGAAGACAAGAAGGAAAAAAAAGACCAAAATGGATGTCAGCAGAGACCCTGAAACTTGCTCTTCAACATAGAGATACTAAAGCAAATGGAAGAAATGAGGAGGTAAAAGAGTTGAATAGAAAATTTCAAAGGTCAGGTGGAGAAGACAAAATAAAATATAACAAAATGTGCAAAGACCTGGAATTAGAAAACCAAAAGGGAGGAAATGCTCAGCATTTCTCAATCTGAAAGAAGTGAAGAAAAATTCAATCCTCAACTTACAATATTGAAGGATTCTCTGGGCAAAATATTGAATGATACAAAAGCATCAAAAGAAGATGAAAGGTATACACAGATTCACTGTACTAAAATGAAATGGTCAATGTTCAAACATTTCAAGAGGTTGAATGTAATCAAGAGCCGATGATACTGAAGGAAGAAGTCCAAGGTTCATTGAAGGCATTGGCAAAGAACGTGGCACCAGGAATTGATGGAATACAAATTGAAATCTTTCAATAAACTGAGGTAGCATTGGTGACATTTACTCATCAATGCCAAGACATTTGAAAACAACTGACTTGCCAACAGATTGGAAGAGATCCATATTCATGCCCTTTCCAAAGAGAGGTGTCCCAATGGAATGCAGAAATCATTGGACAACATCGTTAATATCATATGTGAGTGAAATTTTGCTAAAGCCAATACAAAAACAGCTGCAACAGAGAACTTTCAGAGGTTAAAGGTGGATTCAGAAGAGAACATGGAACAAGGGATATCATTGCTGATGTCAGATGGATATTGGCTGAAAGCAGAGAATACCAGAAAGACGTTTACCTGTGTTTTATTGACTATGCAAAGACTTTCATAACACTGTGTGGATCATAACACTCTATGGACAGCATTATAGAGAATGAGTATTCCAGAACATTTCATTGTGCTCAGGAGGAACCTGTACATAGACCAAGAGGCAGTTGTTCAAACAGACCAAGGTAACACTGAACGGTTTAAAACTTGGAAAGATGCCCACCCAGGTGCATTGTTTCACCATATTTAATTCATCTGGATGTGGAGAAAATAATACAAGAAGCTGGATTATATGAAGAAAAACATGGCATCAGTATTAGATTAAAACTCACTAAAAACCTGCTATATGCAGATAATACAACCTTGCTTGCTGAAAGCGAAGAGGACTTAAAATAATTACTGATAAAAAACAAAGACCACAGTCTTCTGTATGAGTTGCAACTCAAGGTAAAGAAAACAAAATCCCCGCCACTGGACCAATAAACATTCATATAAATAGAGAGAGATTGTAGTTGTGAAAGACTTCATGTTGCTCCAATCCTTCATCAGCACTCATGGAAGCAGCAGACAAGAAATCAAACACCATATTACATTATGCAAACCTACTACACAAGACCTCCTTAAAGTGTTTATTGAGGACTAAGGGTCACCTGACCCATGCCGTGGTATTTTCATACGCATATATTTTCATATGTATGTGAACGTTGGACAGTGAATACGGAAAACTGTAGAAGATGCGTATGAGTTATGGTGTTGGAGGAGAATACTAAAAAAACATGGACTCACTATGAGTGAGTACCAACACGATGGCACCTAACAACAACAACAGCATGAGTTGAAACCGACTTAATGGCACTTAACAACTTTTTTAAATCAAGGAGCCCTGATAGCACAGTAGATTATGAGCTGGGCTGCTAACTGTAAGGTCAACAGTTCGACTCTATCAGTCTCTCCACAGAAGAAAGATGAGACTTTCTGCTCTCATAAGGACTTATAGCCTTTGAAACCCTATACAGAATCGTTAGGCATCACAACTAACTCAATGGCACACACCATTAAACCAGAAGTCTAATAAGAACTTGAAGAACTTTTGTCCTATCATGAGTCTGCCATACATTAGATAGACAAATATGCAGAATGCCAACATCCTAGTTTACTTTTCTTCTAAAATAAACACTCTAAAATTCTTCTAAAGTCCTTTTAGCTGTATTTTATTGCAGAAGTTAGATAACAAACCTATTGGTATTCAATGATCAAATATACACTTGCACAACTGAGGGTTTGTGTTTTTTTTTTTCATTCCCAGTAGTATAAATAACCAAATTAGTTTATTATTCTAGATGTAAGAAATTATTAACTGAATGTAACCAGATTTAATATTTAACTTTTGGAGGGCTCCATCTCTCCAGTCAAAAACCAAACCAAACTAGTTGCCATCAAGTTGACTCCAACCCATGCCAACCCTTTGTGTGTCAGAGCAGAACTAGGTTTCAGAGGATTTTCAATGACTGTCAGATTCTTTTCAGTATTTATTTTGAGGCACCTCAAGGTTAACTCAAACCACCAACCTTTTTGTTAGCAACCAAGAACATTAACTGTGTATTACTTCCAGGGAACTTCTCCAGTCAAGACTCAAAATATATTCTTAATGTCCACCCCTCCCTTTTACCAAAAATAAATAGGTTTGGGTTCAGGATTCTCTCTTTTGATAGCCTTCATCAAATATAGAGTTTATGTTGAGATGGTAGTGTATGTTGGAACCTCAAGGAGGCAAATATTTGTTTGTAGATGTAGGCTGCTATAAGTAAACTTGATTTGCCTACATGCTTTTACAATGTCTCCTATTAAGATGACAATAATATATGAGCTGCATCAGCATGCTAAATATATCAATATTCTTTAAACCCATCTTTCCATCTGGAACTGAATTCTTACTTGTTGAAAGAATGCAGAATTCCCCATAAGAGGATAAGAAAAATATTTTTTACTATTATTATTGATAAGTAAATAAAAGTATAACAACTATTTTCAAATGTTGATGTGAGAAATCAAAGTTGAAATTATGACATCCAGAATGAGGAGAGAGCTGCATGCCAATAGATTTCACAGGGCAAATATTTTTTGTTTCTTCCAGTGTTCTTCTCACAGAGAATATATGTTGTTGTTGTCAGCTGCCATCGAGTCGGAACCGACTCATAGCGACCCCATGCACAGCAGAACGAAACAATGTCCGATCCAGGGCCAACCTTACTACTGCTGCCACACTTGAGAATATATAGTCAGAAGAAAAGATAGGCATTTTAAAAAATTAAAATGTATATATGTGTGAAATATGTTGTTGTTGTTGTTAAGTGCCGTCGAGTCGGTTCCGACCCATAGCGACCCTGAATAGGGTTTCCGAAGCTATAAATCTTTACGGGAGCAGATAGCCTCATCTTTCTCCCGCGGAACTGCTGGCAGTTTCGAACTGCTGACTTTGTAGTTCACAGCCCGACTCGTAGCCACTACGCTACCAGAGCTCCTTATGTGTGAAACATAGGAATAAATATTTTAGGTGAAGAGGTGCTTCAGAGGTGTGAAGGCAGTAATGGGGGCATGACAACAAGCTTGAAATATCATTCTGGATGTGGGACTTAAACCTGACGAGAGGGAATGTAGTGGTTACGAATCGGGCTGCAAACCTCAGGGTCAGCCGTTCGAAACTACCAGCTGTTCCACGGAAGAAAGATGAGGCTTTCTGCTCCCATAAACATTTATAGCCTCGGAAACCCTGTACAGGGTCGCTATGAGTCAGAAACGACTCCACGGCACATAACAACAACAACAACAACAAGAGGGAATGGAGACTGGAGTTCAGATGCAATTGAAGAAACTATGTAGGCTGCAGCCTTTTAGAATAGATTTGGAGAGAAAATACATTCATTCAGCAGTTGCTCACTAGAGAGTATAAAGTTAATAGCATAAGCCGAATGCCTATGTCTGAACCTTACCATCTGTATGTTACTGAGAAAATGATTTAACGACTATGCCTCCAGTTACACCACTGTACAATGAGAGGAAAAATAATGTTATTGAGGCTATGATAAAATCAGTTAATACACAAAGAAAGGCCTTAGAACAGAGCCCATACCATAGTTAAGTCCTTGTGCTGGACTCCTGGTGTAGCAATGTAGCTGAAGTAGAATCCTCATGTAGCACTGGACCCCAAGATAGGTTTGAGCCACAAGGTCCATGGTTCAAACTCAGCAGCTGCTCCCCAGAAATGCTATACAGTGTCACTATGAGTCAGAACCAACTTGACAGCATTTACCAACATGACATGCTCTCTTGACATTGGAGAAACTAGGAGATCCTCAAGTTCCCCTTTCCCAATCATCTCTCATGGATATGGTCTCCAAACCACACCTGTTTCACCAAAGGACCAGGTGTCGTTCCTGCTTACCCCTGAGTAGCAGCCTTTAGCTCCTTGCCAGCCTTCAGAATGACTCAAATAAGCCAGTCACATCTTCCCACAGAAACCAAGGGCCACCCCACCCGCTGTGTACTACAAAGCCTCCTCCACAGCTGCTGTGGCTCATTCTGCTCCTGAACGCATCCTTGACGTGGATCTGCATGGCGTGCAGTGCTCTCCTCCCCGTGGTTATGAATAAAAGTGACTAGTAAATTGCTGTCCATCTTATCTGTCCAGTGTCAAGTGTGTTTGGCCAGCTCCACAACCCTAAGGTAGGAACCTGTCCCTCACCAGCAGGGTGAAGGTTGTTGTTAAATGGCATTGAGTTAGATCCAACTCATAGTGACCCTGTATAGGGTTTCCAAGGGGTGACTGGTGGTTTTGAACTATCAACCTCTCGGTTCAAACCAACGTTACAGTACAGTGTTTATCCTACAGTGCCACAGCCGGACTCCACAGCAGAGACAATTAAAACACTACCCAAATACTGTGTGGCAGGACATGTCTACTAAAGTCCTAAGGGAAGACTAGCATAAGGAAAGCAAGAAGGGAAGAACAAACCTCAATGAATGATGATGTCACTATTATGAACAAGAAGATGGTGTCATAGCAGCTAAAACCCATTGCTGCTGAGTCTATTTTGAAGGCAACTGTAATAGGACCCATCAACAGCAACTCGGTGAGAAGTATATATAAAAATGTGACTTTTATTATTCCAACCATAATAAAAATAGAATGCACACTACATTTTCACTTACTTTGTTGATTCTGGAAACTTTCATGTTGTTTTTGTTGGTTGTTGTGGTTGTTATTGTTAGGTGCCATCAAGTCGGTACTGATGCACAGCAGAACGAAACACTGTCCGATCCTGGGCCAACCTCACTACTGTTGCCACGCTTGAGTCCATCGATGCTGACACTTGGCCAATCCATCTCGTTGGGGGTCTTCCTCTTTTTCTCTGAACCTCCACCTTACCAAACATGATATCCATCTCCAGCGACTGGTCCATCCTGACAATATATCTGAAGTATGAGAGACAAGGTTTGGCCATCTTGACCTCCAAGGAGCACTCTGGCTACTCCTTGAGATGTATAATCCATACCAAAGGCTGTGCTCCTTGATC
>NW_006408761.1:1381022-1393726 GCF_000296735.1 Chrysochloris asiatica
AATTGTGGCCCCTCATCAAATGAAGGTCCCATGGATTTTTCTCCCAAGGGCTTTAATCCACTCAAGTCATCACAGTCAACTCTACTTTGAGGAGGCAGCTTCTCCCCAGTCACATTTTGAGAGCCTTTCAACCTGAGGGGCTCATTTTCCGGCACTATGTCTGACAGTGTTTCCCTGGTATTCATAAGGTTTTCAGTGACTAAATATTCAGAAGTAGTTCGTCACTCTTTCTTCCTAGTCTGTCTTTGTCTGTCAGCTCATCTGAAACCTGTCCCCCATGGGTGACCCTGCTGGTATTTAAAATACTGGTGGCATAGCTTTCAGAATCACAGCAACTCACAAGCCACCACAGTGTGACAAACTGACAGATGAGTGGTGGTAGGTGCCATCAAGTTGGTTCTGACTCATAGCAACCCTATGCACAACTAAGCGAATCACTGCCCCAGCCTACACCAATTGTGATGTTTGAGCCCGTGGTTGCAACCTCTATGTAAATCAATTTCATTGGAGGTCTCCTGCCTTTTTGCTGGCATTCTACTTTCAAGCATGAGGGCCTTCTCCAGGGACTGATCTCTGCTGATAATATGTCCAAACTAAGAAAGACAAAGTCTCACTATTCATGCTTCTAAGGAGCATTCTTACATTGATAGAGAACTTCCAGAGGTTCAAGCCGGATTCAGAAGAGGCTGCGGAATGAGGGATATCATTGCTGATGTCGGATGGATCTTGGCTGAAAGCAGAGAATATCAGAAAGATGTTTACCTGTGCTTTATTGACTACACAAAAGCTTTTGATTGTGTGGATCATGACAAGCTGTGGACAACATTGCCATGTATGAGTATTCCAGAGCACTTAATTGTATTCATGAGGAATCTGTACCTGGATCAAGCGGCAATTGTTTGAACAGAACATGGGAACATTGAATGGTTTAAAATTAAGAAAAGTGTACAACAGGATGGCCAAACTTCATCTCTCATACTTTGGA
The DNA here is from genome assembly GCF_000296735.1 of Chrysochloris asiatica. NCBI lineage: Eukaryota > Metazoa > Chordata > Mammalia > Afrosoricida > Chrysochloridae > Chrysochloris > Chrysochloris asiatica. Next base: position 1,382,008 of record NW_006408761.1, read on the forward strand.
CATATTGTCAGGAAGGACCCGTGGCTGGAGAAGGATATCATGTTTGGTAAGGTGTAGGGTCAGAGAAAAACAGGAAGACCCCCTATGAGATGGATTGGCCAAGTGGCAGCATTGATGGACTCAGGCATGGCAACAGTAGTGAGGTTGGCCCAGGATCAGGCAGTGTTTCATTCTGCTGTGCATAAGGTCGTTAGGAGTTGGTACCAACTCGATGGCACCTAACAACAACAAGGAGCATTCTTGCTGTACTCTTTCCAAGACATATTTGTTTGTTCTTCTGGAAGTTCATGACACTTCCAATATTCTTCCCTAACACCATAATTCAAGTGCATCAATTCTTTTATGATCTTCCTTATTCATTTTCCAATTTTTGCCGGCATATGAGGTACCTTAAAATACCATAGTCTGATCCAGGTGAACCTTAGTCCTCAAACTAACATGTTTGCTCTTTACTACTGTAAAGAGGTCTTTGACAGCAGTTTTGTCTAATACAATACATCGTTTGATTTCTTGACTGTGCTTTTATAAGTGTTAATAGTGGGTCCAAGCAAAATGAAGTCTTTGACAACTTCAATTTTTTTTCTGTTTATTATGACGCCATACTGGTTTTGTGGGTGTTTTGTTTTTTATTTTCTTTACATTGAGTTGCAATCTATACTAAAGGCTGTAGTCTTTGATCTCTGTCAGTATTTCAAGTCCTTCCTGCAAACAAGAATGTGTCATCTGCATGTCACAAGTTGTTAATGAATCTTCCTCCAATCTTGATGCTACTTTCTTCTTCATATAATCCTGCTTCTCGGATTATTTGCTCCAAGAATAAGTATAGTGAAAAGATACGACCCTAACACGCACTTTTCCTGATTTTAAACCACTCATTATCCCTTGCTGTGTTCTAACGACTGCCTCTTAATCAACGCACAGGTTCCTCGTGGACACAATTAATTGTTCTGAGATATCCAGTGATTGCTATATTTTCCATAGGTTGCCATGATCCACACGATCTGATACTTTTGCATAGCTAATAAAGCATAAAGTAAACATCTTTCTGGTATTCTATGCTTTTTGTCAAGATCCACCTGACATCAGCAGCGGTTTCCCTTAGTTATATGCCCTCTTCTGAATCCACCTCGAATTTCTAGCAGCTCCTCATCTGCTACAAACCATTCTGAATTATCTTCAGCAGAATTTTACTTTCATATGATATTAATGATATTGTTTATTGATTTCTGCATTCTGGAATTATCAGATTTCTTTGGAATGGCAACAAATGTGGATCTTTCCCAATAGATTGTCCAAGGAGCTGTCTCCCAAATTTCTCAGCTTAGATGAGGGAGTGCCTCCAGAGTTGCCTCAGTTTGTTAAAACATTTCAATTTGTATTCTATCAATTCTTTGAGCCCTGTTTTTTTGCCAATGTCTTCAGTGCATCTTTCAGTACCATTGGTTCTTGATCATACGCTAGCTATCTCTTGAAATTTTTGAGCATCAACCTATTCATTTTGGTACAGTGAATCTGTTTACCTCCATTCTTTTCATGCTTCCTGCACCATTCAGTATTTTGCCAATAAAATCAGTCAATATTCCAAAATGAGACTTGAATTTTTTTCTTCAGATTTTTCAGTTTGAGACATGTTGAGCATGGCCTTCTCTTTTGTTTATCCCGATCTTTGCATATTTCATTATAATGCTTGACTTCTTCTCAAGAAGCTTCCCTCTCTGATTTTCTATTCAGCCCTTTGACTTCCTCAGTTCTTCTAGTTGCTTTAGCTTCTCTACGCTCAAGAACAAGCTTCAGTCTCTTCTGACATCCTTTCTAGTCTTTTCTTTCTTTCTTTTCTTTCTAATGACCTTTTTGCTTTCTTCATGTATGATATTCTTCATGTCATCTCACAACTCTTCTGGTCTTCGATCATTAGTGTGTTCTTGAGATTGTCTCTAAATTCAAGTAGGAGAGATTCACGGTCGTATTTTGGCTCTCATGAACTTGTTTTAGTTTTATTCCGCTTCAGTTTGAACTAGTATATGGGCAGTTGACAGCCAGTACCAACTTGATGGCACTTAACAACAACAACAACAATTATTAATAGAGTTTTACAGCCATTTCCTCTCATTTTGAATTGTGCCCCATCAGCAAATGAAGGTTCCGAAAGCTGTGCTGCATTCACATCATTAAAGTAAACTCTGTATTTTGAGTGCTCATCTCTGGCACTATATCTGACATTGTTCCACTGTTATTCCTAAGGTTTTCAGTGGCTAAATGTTCACAAATGGTCCAGTCTTAGTCTGGAAACTCTGCTGAAACCTGTCTACTATGGAAGATCCTTCTGGTATTTAAAGTACTGGTGGCATAGCTTCCAAAATCACAGCAACACACAAGCCACCACAGTATGACAAACGGACAGACAAGTGGTGGGTAACTTTTACAGCGCTCTCTTATTAAGGGAACCTATCTTTTAATTCTAAAGCATCACCACTTTATCCTACAGTTTGGAGTTAATTATTCAAATTGCCTTGAAATGTTATCATATTAATTAGGTCTTATTTCTTTTCTATACAAGCGTTTAATGCATTCAATAATACAAAAAACAATTTTTGTCCTTGGAGTATAATAATGTTTTAAGTTGGAATTGTAGGGTTGTTTGTTGTTTTGTTTGTTTTTTAGTTGTAATTTTCTTATATTAACGAAGTAACATTTTATTGTGGCAAAGTTACTCTTGATTTCATAGTTTTAATTACCCTGATTTTTTTTACCTTTTAGGAGCAAAATAATGTCATCATTTAAGATTGAACTTTGACTTTCAATTTATTGAGTAGTGTTTTATATTCAACTGCCCTTTAATTAGTACTTTTGATATTGATTTTATCTCTTTCGATCCTACGATTGTACAATTTTCAAGACACTGAACTACATATCTTATCATCTCTGTGTTCCCAGTGATGTTTGGCACAGATTTTTCACATTGGAAACAGCCAAATACTCCTTAAATTGAGCTGCAATTATCACACAAGAAAACAAGCTTGCTTTGTTATTGAAAAACTGCCTCCCAGTTCATTAATGTGGATGGTTTTTGGAGGAAGAAAAGAAAATGATAGCAACCATCCCTCAGCCAGTACACTCTATCCAGCTGGGTTTGACAGTTCATTACACTGGCCGCACAGGACTGAGGCACCATATTCACAGTTATGGGGCCTTTCTGATAACTTCACAGGTTACAATTCAGGATCAGAAATGCTCAGGGCACAGTTGTTCCATTCAGAACAGTCTCTCCTAAGTCATGCCCATAGGAAAGCCTCTGTTGTCCCAGGCACTGTTACAAAGCTCTTTTAAGGCGGCTGATAAATGCCCACGGGACATACCACTCCACCATAAGCCTCAGCCTGAAGGCACTCTACTCTGTAAGCAAGGTTCTTGCCCAAAGTCACTCAGCCTTCCCTTGCTCCAAGTCTGAGAAAGACCCTATGCTGTCTGCTGTCTGCTGCTCTGGCTCTTGGTTTTGCTGCTGCTCTGCTACTCCTTTGATGTCACACTTTCTGTTCCTGAGTCAAAGAGATTCAATGTGCAGAGATCTCAGTTCAAATGATACACTCCCTTCCTAGCTCTTCTTTGATGGTAGTGAGACCCGCCTCCACTGCTTTTGAGATGGCTTATTTTATACCCATGTGAGAGTTCCCATCAACTGTGTTAATAATCACTCACAACTGAATCATACAATACATTAGCATCTTCCCCCACCTTCTTTTATTCAGATCCCTCAAGAAAATAGTCTTTTGTTAGAAATCACAAAGACTAAGACTAGAAGAGACATATTAAATAATTCATTACACCACAGTTTTCTATGAATTTCACTGATAGCATTTTACATCTTTGAATTAGCAACTGAAAAAATCTAATCTTTAAAGTTTGAGAATGTATTAAACAATAAATTTTTGAATTACAGTTGTCTTGGAAATCTTCGCATGGGACCTACATTTGGAAACTTCATATCAAAATTGTACAAATACTTTCTGATAGATGGGAAAATACTCAAATTTCCTTTGTGTATACCAGGGAAACTAAAAATAACACACAAATGCATCCATAAAGCTGTTAAAACAAATGTAAAAGAGAATCTATAATCTGAGGAGACTTCAAAGAATTCATGGAAAAATTCCATTATCTTTTAACTCCATTTTTCCACAGATTTCTTGAAGTGCCTTGTAATAATATTATATTCATAAAAGTTTATTCCTTTAAGACTTCTGCCAATGAAAAGCAGATATTTGGGTGGTTGGTTGATTACGTGCCGTGGAGTCGGTTCCCACTCATAGTGACCCTGTACAGGGTTTCCGAGGCTGTAAATCTTTACAGGAGCAGAAAGCCTCATCTTTCTCCCATAGAACAGCTGGTAGTTTCGAACTGCTGATAGTTTCGAACTGCTGACAGTTTCGAACTGCTGACTTTTGCGGTTTGCAGCCTGAATCGTAACCACTATTCTACCAAACCTCCTTATTTAGGGTCTCAGTATTAGAAAGTTTTAAACAAAATAGTTAAAAAAATCAAAGAAAGAATACAGAAAGCAAATTTCATCTTCCTAAAATTCCTTAAAGAAGCCATATTTTACAGATAATTCAAGTGTTCAAGGAAAGAGAAATCATTTAAAAGCTAAGAATGTTGATTACAATGATTCACAAAAATCAACTATAGAAAGGAGTGTGACAATACAAGAACAGTAAATTCTATATAATCACTAATTCTTTGGGAAAAAACCCTGATAGTCTTCTAAACAACATATTCTGCATTCTCACAGGTAAAATAATCATTTTTGAAAAATAAGGTTATCTTAACTCTTTTTATGATTATGAGGACAGTTCAGAAGGGAAATATAAATGAGGAAATGCGAAGAGATTTCTGCTTTTGCAGAATTTTATTTTTATATAAAGTATAATTGTACAGAATTTTAACATGCTTTAGTATTTTGTCCTCATAAATTGTAACTCATAGAAATCGGGCTCATTTCCTTATTTGCCCTATAATCTGAATTGTATCGTTTTGCCTAAAAAGCAAAATACCTCTGGGAAGCCAAGTGTCCCTCTAGGAATCAAGTGAAAATCAGTTGTCATTGAGCCAGACTTGTGGTGCAATACTTGTGGTAGGTTGTTGTTGTTGTTGTTGTTGTTGTTGTTGTCAAGTGCCGTCGAGTCGGTTCCGACCCATAGCGACCCTGAACAGGGTTTCCTAGGGTGTAAATCTTTACAGGAGTAGAAAGCCTCATCTTTCTCCTGCGGAGCGGCTGGTAGTTTCAAACTGCTGACCTTAAGGGTTCGCAGCCCGAGTCGTAACCACTACGCTACCAGAGCTCCTTAGTATATAAAAATAATAATAATAATAGTAAAAGGGGAAGGAGTCCTGGTGTGGCACTGTGGGTTAATGCGCCAGACTCCAAAGCCATTTGAACTGCAAGGTCGGTGGTTCAAGCTCACCAGCTGCTTCTTGGAAATCCTATACAGGGTCGCTATGGGTCAGAATCAACTCGACGGCACTTAACAACAACAACACATATCTTATATATTAAAGCTTATCCTGCAGTGTCACAAAAGGACTCCTTCAAACAATTAAGTGCTCAGCTACTAACTGAAAGCTTCAATCTTGATGGTTTCCAATCCACCTGCCTTTTAAAGGAAAATACAGTTGTATACTCAAATCCAGAAAATGGAGTAACTTGGGCAAACTCAGGTGATGGTACTTCACTGAGTTTTATTTCTTTTGCAACAGTCTTATTGTCAAGTGTCATCAAGTCAGTTCTGACTCATAGCAACCCTGTATAGGGTTTCCAAAGAGGGACTGGTGAGTTTGAACCACCAGCCTTGTAGTCAGAAATCTGGTACATATGCAACAGTGCCGCAGCAGGACTTCATCTTTGTTGTTGTTGTTAAGTGCCATCAAGTCGGTTTTGACCCATAGCGACCCCGAACAGGGTTTCCGAGGCTGTAAATCTTTACAGGAGCAGATTGCCTCATCTTTCTCCCGCGGAGCGGCTGGTAGTTTCGAACTGCTGACCTTGCAGGTCTCAGCCCAATTCGTAACCATTACGCTACCAGATAGGACATATTATATTCTTCTTATTGTGTTGTTGTTAAGTACTGTAGAGTCAGTTCAAACTCACAGAGACCCTATATAGTGTTTTCAAGAAGTGGCTGGTGGGTTTGAACCACTGACATTGTGGTTAGCAGGCCAGTGTTTATCCTATAACACCACATGTGGGCATAAAGGAAAACTAGCTAGCACATGAAAACAAAAATTGTGTCTAAATGGCTAATAAGACTAAAGACTCATATTGAGAGTAAGATTTAAATTTGACTTTAAAATCATTTTACAAATTATTTTTATCTTGCCCATAGTTCCAATTAGTCAAAACAACTCAAAAATTAATGAGGACTCTTCCAAACTATTCTTGTTGGTTAGTGCCACCGAGTTGGTTACAACTCATAGCGACACTGTATAGAAGCATTGAAGCTTTTGAGTTATGGTGTTGGAGGAGGATATTGAAATTACCATAAGCTGCCAAAAGAACCAATAGATCTGTTTTGGAAAAAGTGCGGCCAGAGTGGTCCTTGGAGGCCAAGATGGTCAAACTTCATCTCTCGTACTTCAGACATGTTGTCAGGAGGGACCAGTCTCTGGAGAAGGATATGATGTTTGGTAAGATGGAGGGTCAGAGAAAAAGAGGAAGACCCCCTACGAGATGGATTGGCCAAGTGGCAGCATCAGTGGACTCAAACGTGGCAACAATTGTGAGGTTGGCCCAGGACAGGGCAGTGTTTCGTTCTGTTGTGCATAAGGTTGGTATGAGTTGGTACCGACTTGATGGCATCTAACAACAACAACATACAGTTTCCAAGGAGTGGCTGGTGAGTTTGAACTACCAACCTTGTAGTTAACAATCTAGTGCTTATCCTACAGTGCCACACCAGGACTTCTTCAACAGTTTTGTTGTTGTGTGCTGTTGAGTTCATTTCAACTCACAGTGACCCTGTACAGGGTTTCTGAGAGCAGCTGGTGGGGGTGAAGTACCGATCTTGTGATTCGTAATAAAGTGGTTGTCCTACAGCACTACACCTGGGTTCTTCAATAGTCTAGACATCTATACTTAAATCTGAGTTTCAAAGTGAAAGTGTAGGCACTCAGAATCTTTACTGCAATGCAAACCATGAAGTAGCATCACAAGAAGGAAAGGGCCTGGAATGAGATCAGACAGAACAGAAAACAGAACACAAGTGAAATCAAACCAAATCAAACCCCCATATCCATCAGGTCACTTCTGACTCTTAGTGACCCTTAGGACAGAGTAGAACTGACTCTTAGGGATCAGTTCTGTAAATCTGAGGCTATCAATCTTTATGGGAGCAGACAGTTTCGTCTTTCTCCCACAGTGCTGCTAGTGGTTAAAACTGCCGACCAACCCGCTGCAACAACAGGGCTCTTTGAAATAGCCCCAGCTCAAGCAGGACAAAAAGGCATCGTAGGTTACTTATTAGTACATTATCATTGTATACAATGTGTAATGAGATCGGGAGTAAGAATGATACTTCCTCACATTTTATTGAGCTTTAAAGCTCATGACATATGCACTCTGCAAGGTTAACATGATGATATTCTTTTATGTGTGAGGAAATCATTTCTGAGAGGTTAAGAAACTGTACTTCCATTGCCGGCCATTCTGGCAATGCATTCCAGACTACCAAAGCTGGGATTGTCATCCAGCTTTTTGAGACAGTTAACTCTAGAGTTGTCGTCATTGTTGTTAGTTGCCATCAAGTTGGCTCTAGACTGATGACAATTCCATGCACAACAAATGAAACGTTGCTTAGTCCTGCTCCAGCTTCACAACCATTAGTATTCAATGACTGTTGGAAGGGTCTAATAGTCTTCTATCATCCCATTTAGTAAGATATGAAAATGGAAGAAAGTACTTCTGACATGGTTGTTGTTAAGTGCCGTGGAGTCGGTTCTGACTCAAAGCGACCCTGTACAGAGTTTCCAAGGCTGTAAATCTTTACAGAAGCAGAAAGCCTCATCTTTCTCCCACGTAACAGCTGGTAGTTTCAAACTGCTGATCTTGTGGTTCGCAGTCCGATTCATAACCACTACGCTACCAGAGCTCCTTTCTGACATGGTGGGCAAATGAAACAACGCTTTGACAAAGGAGCTCACATGAGGGGCACTCAAGCCCATAACACTGAAATCACAGTAAAGAAACGTTCTTCAGTGTGGCCATCACTGAGAGTTTCAGTTCTCTCTCTTCAGGCAAAAAGAAAAAGAAAAAAACCTGAGCTGTTCAAGTCATTTAAAAATCTGTAAATTGATTCCCAAGCAAGAAAAACTAATAAATGCACTCAAAATCTTCTTCCCTAGAATTGCTTACCTTAATTTCTTTGACTGTAAGAGTAGGTTACTGAATGCAATTAAATCATCATTTATGACTTTGAGTCGGAAATATTCCCTCCCTCAAGTAAATGACTTAAAACTTTTTTAGATCTCAAGAAAAAAATCAACAAAAGATTTTTATCTCTGGAGGGGAAAAAGAAATCCTGGAAAAAGTATATTAGCTATAAATGAATACATTCTTTTTTAAATTTTCTGCCATTTAAATCACCCTGTCTCACATGTCTACATTTAGCTTGTTATTATTGTTTTCTAAGATACGTGTATCAGAGAGAAAGAGACAGTGGGAGAGGGGAAGAAAAGGGAGAGGATGCAAAAAAGAGGGAGAATGTGTGCATGCTGTGGACCCTTAGATTTGGCGATTGCCGTAGGGGACAGGTGGGATTGTAACTGGGGAGTTAGTGCCTTACTAAATCAATTTTTGACTGGGTATCTGGCTCTCAGTTTGATTTACCACTGGCTTGTTGAAAATGAAAATGTTAGACTAAGCAGGAGCTAAGACTAATGTCGCAGTCTGCCAAGACAAGGACCTTGGACTTCAGAAGCCAAGTGAAAGGCAGTAAACAATGCCTTTTTGGGGGAATAACTTCATGCAGCTAATAAACCAAAGGCATTTGTTTAATTGATAAATCCCAAATGAACAACATCTATTACATTTTGTATACTTTGTGTCAATAGAATTTACAAATAACTTTGCATGGGGTCTAATGTAAGAAGTACAATGAATCAGAAACATTTTAAATCATTGTGGAGAATGCTGGTTTGCAGAAGGCTATAAGAAGTTCTGGTATGGCACTGTAAGGTAAGCACTGGACTGCTAACCGCAAGGTTGATAGTCCAAACCCACCAGCCAGTCCTTGGAAACCCTATACAATGTCATTATGAGTCAGAACTAACTTGATGGCACTTAACTACAGCAACAGAGTGAGAAGGGTATCCACCTTGGAGTTAGGCAAATCTTGGTATCATTCCTGGCTCTGATCTTCATGTTTGATTAACTCTGACCTCCTTTTTTTATTAGAAAATTTCAGGAAATAAGATTATGTTTGGTTAACTCTGATCGCAATTTCTTTATTAGAAAACTGCTGGAAATAAGATTATCTCCCACAGTCCTGTGAGAATTAATTCATGTTAACACACAAAACACCCTCACAGTACCTAGTGCATAGTAAGTACTCAAGAAAGGTTAATGTGCGTCCCTCTCACCCTGGGATTCTTGAGGGATCCTGTGCCATTGCAATTCACCTTGAATTTCAAATGTTAATTTCCTATTGCTGGTGTAGAAAATTACCTTAAAGCAACACAAATGTATTAACTTACAGTGAGAGCGGAAAATCGGATCCTATGGAGCTAAAATCAAGGTGTCTGCAGGGCTCCTTCCTTTTGGAGGCTCTTCCCTTTGTTGTTGTTGTTGTTAGGTGCCATTGAGCAGGTAGTTTTTAGAGGCTGCCTGCTTTCCTTGGCTAGTGGCCCTTTCATCTATCTTCAAAGCTAGCCGTGTACTGTCTTCAACTCTTTCTCTTTTCCCTCTCCTTTTCTCCCACCCCATCCATCCATCACCCACCTCTGTTTCTGTTGTCACCTGTCCTCATGGATTCTGATTCTCCTGTCTTCTTTTTTCCCATATAAGAATCTTTGTGATAACATAGGGCACAGCCAGATCTTCCAAAATAATCACTGAATCTCAAGATTCTCATGTTAATCACATCTGTAAATTTTCCACCAGGGAAAGTCCTATAGTTACAAATTCTGGGAATTAGGATATACATCTCTTGGAGGAGGGGCAAGATTCTTCTGCTTACCTTCACTACTATAGCATGTTTTGTTCATTTCATATTTACTCTGGTACATCTGACATGAAATGCAAGGTATTGACTGTAAAAAATAAATGTCAAGGAAATTAGTACATTTCTCCTGAGTTTAGATCTCAAGTTCTTGAGCTTTTAGCACTTTGTCAAAAATTGCCCTCCACATAACACAAGGTCTGTTTCAGCGGTTATTAAAACTAACAAAAGATAAAAGATTGAATTGCATGTAGTCATGTGGAATCTTTGCAAATGAAGAATCATAGGTATCATTTGAATGCATTTAGAAAGTTACAAATTATACAATGAAAAGCAAGATGTTTTGTTGGTTTTTAGTGCTGTTCTTGTTCCTAAGTGCTGTTGAGTTGTTTCTGACTCATAACCACCCGGTATAGGGTTTCCTAGGAGCAGCTGCTGAGTTTGAACTGTCAATCTTACAGTGTTTATCCTACAGCACCACACCAAGAAGAAAAATAGGAGGATGAAAATATGGATGGCTAGATAGACAGGAAGAAAGAATTAGATCACTAAGGAGCTCGGGTAGCATAGTGGTTACGAATCAGGCTGTGAACCACAAGATCAGCAGTTCGAAACTACCAGCTGTTCCACAGGAGAAAGATGAGGCTCTCTGCTCCTGTAAATATTCACAGCCTCGGAAACCCTGTACAGGGTTACTATGAGTCACAACAGACTCCACAGCACTTAACAAAACAACAGATAGACAGAAAGGAAGAATTAGATCAGTAGTTCTCAACTGGGGGTAGTTTTGTTCCCCAGGGAATATTGGGCAGTGTCTGGAGACATTTGGTTGTCAAAACTCAGGATGGTGCTACTGGCATCTAGTAGGTCAGCACCAGAGATACTGGTAAAGTTCTTATAATGCACAGGACACTACCCACAACAAAGACTTGTCCAGCCCAAAACTCTGAATTAGATAGATCTTTGTAACTGTTGCACTTAAAACATTCTTTTGTTTTTGTAAGCCATTTATGAAGATTTGTAGAACTGAATACAAACATTCCAGAAGAAGAAAAAAAAAAAAAAAATGTGTGTCATGGTTAATAGAATAGACTCTAGGTTACATCACCTGGTTGTTGTTGTTGTTGTTAGGTGCCATTGAGTCAATACTGACTCATAGTGAACTTATGTACAGCAGAATGAAACACTACCCAATCCTGGGCCAACCCCACTATTGTTGACACACTTGAGTCCATTGATGCTGCTGTTTGGCCAATCCATCTCATTGGGGATCTTCCTCTTGTTCTCTGACCCTCCACCTTACCAAACATGATATCCTTCTCCAGAGACTGGTCCCTCCTGACAATACGTCCGAAGTATGAGAGACAGAGTTTGTCCATTCTGGCCTCCAAGGAGCACTCTGGCTGCACTTCTTCCAACACGGATCTGTTGGTTCTTTCAGCTGCCCATGGCACTTTCAATATTCTCCTCCAACACCATAACTCAAAAGCATGAATTCTTCTACGGTCTTTCTT
>NW_006408761.1:1393826-1395061 GCF_000296735.1 Chrysochloris asiatica
AGTGCTCCTTGGAGGCCAAGATGGCTAAACTTCATCTCTCATGCTTTGGACATGTTTTCAGGAGGGAACAGTCGCTGAAGAAGGATGTCATGCTGGGTAAGATGGAGGGTCAGAGAAAAAGAGGAAGACCCCCAATGAGATGGATCGGCCAGATGGCATCATTGATGGCATCAAGTGTGGCAGCAGTAATGAGGTTGGCCCAGGATTGAACATTGTTTTGTTCTGCTGTGCATTGGGTCGCTATGAGTCTGTTCCAACTCGATGGCACCTGACAACAACAACAATGAGTCAGAACCATCTTGACAGAACTTAACAACAATAACAACAATGACTAAGTGGGGAATGCGTTGAAAGTATATGCAGTAGGGGAATCTAATTTAGCAGACTAGTGACAGTTTTTCTGAAGAAATACGGATAGCGCAAACTTGACTATGAGTTGAATTAACCAGGTGAAGATTTTAAAGATGGTCTTATGTCAAGAAAACTATATGCAGAAGCTTTCGTTATGAAGGAGAATAATTTACCCAGAATCTTCTGAGGTGGGAAATTTCCACTTGAAAAGACAAGCAAATCAACCTGGAGGGACTAGAAGAACAGAAGATACTTCTTGAAAGAAAGACCGACAGGAAAAATACAAAACAGTAATGGCAGTCTGTCTGATTACTACAAGAACAAGCAAGTTGCTCGCCCAGGAGACATAAAGGCAAGTGGTCGGGTCCCCTCAGGGCAAACCCACTTTCAAGACTAAGACTCAATGTGCGTACATGAGCAGATACGCACTCTGATTGGTGACCATATTTATCACTGATAAGGGGAAGTGAGGGAAAAACAGCAGTGAAGGTGCGAGCTAAGCCCTACCTCATTCAATAGACTCCTGTGAACCTGGGTAGAGACCTGGTTGGCCTGCATTGTGGCAAGACCTGGGGATTCTTGGACCCAGATTCAGTGACATAGCCACTGAGGACTAGAGTGGAGACTAAAGCATCCAGCTGATAAGAAGAGAGGGCATATACATAAGAACACCCACACTTGCAGATAACACCCACTCGACCTGGCTTCAATGGCTGGATGATCAGACCTCAACTAGAAGAAGAAAGAAGAGGGGAAAAAAAGAGTAATCTGATACAATTTGATGAACCTGACCTACACCTATGGATGCAGTAGCTCAAAAGAGGCAACAAATCTTTACAGCGAGGATCATTCCCACCCACTCCATACACAGAGTAGACAGGGAT
>NW_006408761.1:1396290-1400677 GCF_000296735.1 Chrysochloris asiatica
GGAGGTAGAAATGATGACATGGAGAGATGGAGTGGCTGGGAACTCTGGACTCAAGGAGGGAGAGGGGCTGTGTGCTGGCAGCTAGGGGTCAGGCTTGCAGGGTATACCCTTTGTTTGTTTGAATGGCTATATATTCCTGAATGTTTCAGTGTACATTAAAAAAAAAAAAGAGTGAATGATGATGCATGGAGAAGATTGTAATCATTGCAATGAAATGAAATACGATAGGATTAATGTAAAGCAAATGTTCTCCCATGTAAACTATCGCTCAATTCACAATAAAAACTTTAAAAGTAAATCAAACAAATAGATAAAATACCTATGGCATAACTTCCAGAATCACAACAAGTCACAAGACACCACAGTACGACAAACTGACAGACAAGTGTTGATCCACATGTATATAAGACGATTATATACCCTAGCTTGGGTCTCATGTAAAATGCAAATACTAAAATTTATTCCAGCTGAACTCGGGGCTATAAGTCATGTTTCTACCTCACTTGTCTTTTCCAGTGTTAAAGTAGGAATTAGTACTTCCTCATACTCAAATTCACTTGATGAGAATTTCTAAAACTGGAGAAGGGATTCCACATTCCTTGTTTGGACCACACAAACATACTCTCATTTCTACTACACTGAGACAAGTCCCAGAATGAAGCAATGTGGGTAAACGTGAAATCAGAGTGGGTTTTTGCCCATTTCACTTTGGGGTAATCATGTGATGAGGCAGAAGACCCAGTTTAGCTCCCAAAAGCCTTCCTGAGAATTTCCAATGTCAAAAGTGACAGAGAAGACACCACAGATGGTACGTACCGAGGACAACGCAAACCTGTAGCAAGTACCACATGGGCCAAGGGCAGTAGAGGAATCACAGGCAGATCCCAGTGGGTATGTGATGCCAATGGGGAAGACATGGTAACATGAGTCCCCTTGACCCTGGAGAACTGAGAGTATGACTCCACCTACGATACCCAAAGATTCCAACGAGCAAAGTAATGGATGAGAGACTGTGGATGAGCGTAATTGCCTAACAGACTAAAAGGCCAGTGGAGGGAGTCTGAAGGCCACCCTTGGCTCCCAAAGTCTCCTAATTCTCCTCTGATATGAGACCCTGTCCTTGGTAGAGCCAGATGTCATCTTGGCCTGGATTAGGGCTAGGGGAAGAGCAGAAGCCAGAAAGACCACGGTTTACCTAAAAAGACTATGCTGTTGAAGGAGGCAGATTTTACTGGATTGGACTAAATTATTGACTGAGTATTTAACCTAATAGCAAGCTGCTTGTACTAGATGGGATTAGGGCTTGAGGGATAAACTATAAAAAAATAAGGATGTGCTGTGTCTTCCCTTGTGCATCGGAGTGCAGTGTGAGAAAATATGTGACGCTGCAACTCAGGGGAGGGGCTGTTTCTATTTTAGCTGACTTTATTGCTTTTATTACCCCAGGCACATACTCAAGGCCTCCTCTGACTTTCTCCCACACTGAGCTCTGAAACCATGCCATACACACATACTGGTTACTAAGTCATTTTTCTCCCATCAGTAATCCATGCTTCTCCAAGAAGTCTTTCTAAACCACCAAAGACCATACACATACCACCTTGTCTAATTTTTAACTTACTGTACACTGTACTTCAGCGTTTTACCTACCTTGTTATTCCTAGCTAATCATAATAGTACTCAAGTGCCTGGTTTCTTCTTTTATTCTGTGTGTTTGATTTATATGAATCAGTGTTGCCAAGGAAAAAAATGTAAGTTTGTAAAAACCAGGCATTAAGAATTTTTTTTTTATTCATTACTTTATGCAGTTCCACAGACCTATAAGTATTTTTAAGTGTTCTGGGTTGATAATGTTCAATTATTTCATTACAGAACAATGCTTCTGTGAAAAAGAGGACTCTCCATTCATGGCCCATTTGTTTCTGTAATAAAGATGATACTTGAAATATGATTCCGTAAAATCCTGCAACTACTTCAACTTTAATAGTGATATCTAACCCAGCACTCAGTGTGCGTCTAACGTAACTGACCTGTTCTGTTCAACAAATCCTATACATGTCGATTTTATTATTGCATTGAGGTTTAATTAGTTATTGAAGGAAGATCCGCAGATCTGAGGCAATCATTTGAATTCTTCCCTCCGTTTGACAATGTGACAATGTTTGGAAGTTGCTGCTGAGTTGAGTCTGATTCATGGTGACCTCGTGTACAACAGAGCAAAGCATACACCTGGCCCTGCCTCATCCTCACAGCCACTGGCAGGCTTGACAGCACTATCGTAGCCACTGTATATTTTGAGTGCCCTTCAATCTAGGATTTCATGTTCAAACACTTCAAACAGATTGTTGTGTGATCCATCGAGCTTTCATTAGCTAATTTTCAAAAGTAGAGCATCAGGCCTTTCCTCTTAGATTGCCTTAATCTGGAAGCTCCACTGAAACGCATCTACCATAGGTATCCCTCTGCTGGTATTTGATACACCAGTGACATAGTTTGTGGTATCACAGCAACACACATGCCATCACAGTAGGACAAATTGGTAGGTAGGTGATGGAATTTTAAGAAGTCATTGATAAATTATCTGACAACTTCAGGAATAAATGAGGAGGTTTCAAAAAGTTTGTGGAAAAATAGAAATAAAAGATTTTGGATTTTTTCCATGAGCTGTTTGAAATCTCCATGTGTATCCTGGATATATTGTTGTTGTTGTGAAGTGCCATTAAGTCGGTTCTGACCCATAACAACCCTGTATAGTGTTTCCAAGGAGCAGCTGGTGAGCTTTAACTGCCAACCTTGCACTTCAAATGGCTTTGCAGTCTGGTGCATTAACCCACAGTGACACACCAGAACTCCATCCTGAATATAGAGTTAACATAAATAATCATAATAAAACAAGCAAAAAAGGAGATGAGGATGTTAAGATTTCTTGATTGCCTGTATGTACCAGAAATATCGATTGATTATTGATATCTTATCCAATGTAATCCTTACAGCATTCATCTTTACTCATTTATTCTTTGTAATCATTAATTATTGAGTACCAACAATTGCTGAAATGAACCAGACAGAGTGGGTGCCTTCCCTTATGGATCTCACAATCTAGCTAGGAAGCAGCTGTAAAATAAGTCATCAAGAAAATAGAATGTGCTATGACTAAGTGTGGAGTCTTGGTATGGTGCTGCAGGATAATGCACTGGACCACAAGGTCGGTGGTTCAAGCTCACCAGTTGCTCCTCAGAAACCCTATACTGGGTCTCTATGAGTCAGAGAGAGCTTGATTCAGCGAGAGCTTGATTCAGTGAAAGCCTGATTCAGCCAGAGCTTGATTCAGCCAGAGCTTGATTCACAGAGAGTTTGATGGAGATTCGGAGCTCCGTCAACAACAACATGGACTACCGAGCCAAGAGGGCTCACGGGATGGTGTTGGAACTCTGAAACAAATATAAAGGTATTTTTGGAGGATCGGAGTGTTTACAGCTGGGGAATTTGCAGGAGAATCCAGAAATCCACTGTTTTCTGGTTCAAGACACTCAGCTGTTCCCGGAGCTGCCATCTTGGGAGACAATATCTTGATTGTATCAGGATTGATATCAAAATTTAAAGTGACAGATTTGACATAAAACCAAACGGCCACAATTTGTCTGTCTGTTGTGCTGTGGTGGATTGAGTTCCTGTGATTCTGAGGGCTCTGCCACCGGTATTTTAAATAACCAGCAGGGTCACCCATGGTGGACAGGTTTCAGATGAGCTTCCAGACAAAGCCAGACTAGGAAGAAAGAGTGATGAACTACTTCTGAATCGCTAGTCACTGATAACTCTATGAATAGCAGAGAAACACTGTCAGATACAGGACCAAAAAATAAGCCCCTCAGGTGGGAAGGCACTCAGAATGCGACTAGGAAAAAAATGTCTCCTCAAAATAGAGTTGACCATGATGATGTGAATAGAGTTAAGCTAGGGGGAGAAAAGCACACAGAACCTTCATTTGATGATGGGCCACAATTCAAAATGAAGAGAAACAGCTGTAAACATCCATTGAAAATCGGAACATGGAATGTACCAAGTATGAATCTGGGAAAACTGGAAGTCGTCAAAAATGAAATGGAAAACATCAACATCAATATCTT
Source organism: Chrysochloris asiatica (assembly GCF_000296735.1). Classification (NCBI taxonomy): domain Eukaryota; kingdom Metazoa; phylum Chordata; class Mammalia; order Afrosoricida; family Chrysochloridae; genus Chrysochloris; species Chrysochloris asiatica. The sequence continues at coordinate 1,400,418 of NW_006408761.1, forward strand.
AGGCATTAGTGAGCTAAAATGGACTGGTATTGGCCATTTTGAATCTGACAACCACATGCTTTACTATGCAGGGAATGACAAATTGAAAAGGAATGGTGTTACATTCATCATCAAAAGGAACATACCAAGATCAGTCATGAAGTACAATGCTGTAAGTGATAGGATGATATCCATGCACCTACAGGGAAGCCCAGTTAATACCACTATTATTCAAATTTATGCACCCACCACTAAAGCCAGTGAGGATGAAATAGAAGAAT
>NW_006408761.1:1404587-1468855 GCF_000296735.1 Chrysochloris asiatica
GACTGACTTTGCAGTACAGGAACAGAGGTCCCTGGGACCATCAAGGGAGAAGAGCCGAGAACGGAACCCTACCCTACCCAGAGAAGCAGTGATGTCAGAGGTGGAGGCAGAGACGATGATGTGGAGAGATGGAGCAGCTGAGGACTCTAGACCCAGAGAGGGAGAGGGGCTGTGTGCTGATGACCGGGGGGCAGGCTTCTAGGGTATACCTAGTTGGTTGATGATGCATGGAGGGGATTGTAACCATGGCAATGAAAAGATATACGATAGGATAAATGTAAAGCTAATGTTCTCCCATGTAAACTGCAATTCACAATAAATATTTTTGAAAGAATAAACATAAATATAAATTTTTTAAGAAGACATTTATGGAAAAAAGGAAAAGAAGAAATGCTGAAGGATTGAATTAGAAGAGAGTAACATGATCAGAGCAGGTATTATTATTGTTGTGGAAGCTGATTTACTTATAAAGAGGAAAAGAGTTTGAGAGGAGACAAGATTGAATGTGTCTAGAGGGCATCATTGCAGTAAACCATTGAAAAATGGTGGCAACTCAGACCAGTGCGGTAGCAGTGGAAATGGAGAAAAGTAGGTAAGTAAGGAGAGAATGTAAGGCTATAATGGAAATGATGTACTTAATGTAGGGATGAAATATACAAGAGTAAGGCAAGTTTGGGAAAGAAGGTAATGAAGTCACTTGGGACATACTGAAAGTGAAATTTGTCCGGGAAGCAGTTGTACCCTTGACTCTGAATCTCAAGAAGTTATGTATGGATTTGAGTGTCAATGACGCATAGATGGTATTGAATCCATGGAAATAGATAATAAGCAAGTTCATCTGAAGGGAATATATAAAATGAAGACAGGCCTAAGGATTTCCAACATTTAAGGGGCAAATAGAACAAGAACAGCATGCAAAGAGAAGATTGTGAGTTCCGTCTTTTAGATGAGTGACTAAAGATGAAGGCAATATAATTAATTCAGCAGATTAGTAGAAAAGTCAGAATTCAGATCCATATCTACCACCTTCAAAATCCACCATCTGAATACTTCATGTTTATGATGTAAGATTTATTTATTGAAGCCTCTCTCTGAGTCAGGTCTTCTACTAGCTTTCAAAAACTGTGTTTATGATGCAACATTAATTTAGTGATGGCGTTCTCTGAGCCAGGCCTTCTGCTAAATGTTTAACATGCATTGTTTATTTCATATTCAAAGAAACCTACCTGCAAATTAGGTGGATGAGAAAGTTGAGACTAAGTTCACCAAGGTTACATAGTTTGAATATAGTAGGAATTTAAACCCATTTATTTCTCGTGCCCACATTTTTGCTTTTCACCATATGATTGCATTCATTAATTCAGTGTTTCTCAAATCTTAGCATGCAATTACTTGAAGGGCTTCTTAAAACAGTTACTCATTCTGGTTGTTGTTGTTAAGTACCGACTCAGTTCCGACTCATAGTGACCCTGTACAGGGTTTCCGAAGAGCAGTTGGTGGATTTGAACTGTGACCTTGCGGTTTGCAGTGCAGTGCTGATCGGATAGCATCCCACAGGAGTCTGGAAGCAGGTTAGACTCAAGAACTTGTACTTCTAACTAATTCCCAAGAGATCCAGGGACCACACTTTAAGTTAGGGTAGAGACAGGATTACTGTAACAAAAAAGTTCAGAAAATGTAATGCCTGAAGTCAGATAAAATTCATTTGTATTTCACATTACAGGCGGGACAGACATTAGACTATTCTGAAATCAGGCTGCCTCCCCTTTGTGGCTGTGCTGTCATCATCTGCCTGAGGCCAGGTCATTGCCTGATTTACATGACAACCTGTGAGGAAAATAAAAAAAAAAACTCAAGCAAGCAAATTCCTTCTACATAAGTTACATTTCTTCGCATTCACACACATTGTGCTGTGAAAACTTGTTCACATGGCTGAATAACCAGGTGACCAGTAAATCACTAACACTCTGTTGTTGTAAGGAGCTCTGGTAGCGTAGTAGTTACAAACTTCAAGGTCAGCAGTTCAAAACTACCAGCTGCTCCTGCTCCCGAAAAGATTTACAGCCTCAGAAACCCTATACAGGGTGGCTATCAGTCGGAACCAATGCCACAGAGCACCCCCACCATGTTGTTGTTGTTATTCAGTGTCTTTGAGTCAGTCCTGGCTCATAGCGACCCTTTATAGGGTTTCCAGGAAACGGCTGGTGAGTTTAAACCACCTACCTTGCCGTTCACACTGACTTTGTAGTTGAGTGCTTATCCTACAGCACCACACCAGGGCTCTTATTTTCTTGAAAATTTCTCTCTCAATTTTGAATTTTTACTCCTCTTACAATTACTTCTAATTTGATTCAGCAGACATTTATTGAGCATCTAAGATGTGCCAGGAGTCCTGGTGTGGTGCTGTGGGTTAATGCACCAGACTGCAAAGCCATTTGAGCTGCAAGGTCGGCAGTTCAAGCTCACCAACTGCTCCTTGGAAACCCTATACAGGGTTGCTGTGGGTCAGAATCGACTCAACGGCACTTCACAACAACAACACAGGAAGGTCAGCGGTTCAAGCTTACATGTCACTCCTTGGAAACCCTATACAGGGTCGCTGTGGGTCGGAACCAACTCAACAGCACTTCACAATAACTTTTAATTTAAGAACAAAAACAAAAAAAATCGCACTCTCTCCCTACACTCCTTTCAGGCTATTGTAGGTCCCTTCCCTATCCTGCCATATAGATAAAGCTTTTGTTTAACAGCAACAACAAAAAGTTGCTGCACCAAGTCAATTCCAACGCTTAGTGACCCTATTAAACAGTGTAGAACTGCCCCACCGGCTTTCCGACTATGTCATCTTTATGGAAGCACGAAGCCACATCTTTCTCCTGTAGAACTGCCAGGGGCTCATGCTGAGTCAGAATCTCGACAGCAACAGGTAAAACTTGGGTTTGTAGTTGTTGTTGTTAGTTGTTGTGAAGTCAGTTCCTCTTCATAGTGAACCAGGAACAACAGAATGAAACACTGCCTGGTCCTGTGCCATCCTCACAATTGTTGTTGTTTTGACCCTATTTTCTTTCTGTTACTGAAGCAAAGAGTGACTCAGTGATGCACAGGTAACAGGAAGAATGAGGCTACATTAGGTAGCTTCATTAGCCACGAAAGCTTTGTACAGTTAGTACTGTAGCTTTGAATGTGATTCAAAGTCATGTTGGGAGTTAGTATAAATAGGAGATAAAAAGATGCCAAGTCCCCAGTGATACATAGCACCCATCAGGAAACAGTTCCGGCACTGCTTCGATGAGTCCTTCCATGGGGCCATACCCATAGCCACATAGGCCTGTATTTATCTGCTAAGACAGTGCATTAAAAAATACAACCAACAGGAAAACGAAAAGACCAAGCATTCCATCTGGAACAGAATGCTACAGGTACAGTAGTAAGAGGCCCTGCCAGCCACAGATGAGATGGGGCTTTCGGCGGGAAGTGGATAATTTTTACGTGATGGTGAATCATTAAAAGTGAACCAGATGATTAAACTTAATGGAACAGCCACATTAAACTGAAATTAGTAAAAAAAAAAAAAAACACCTCAGGCAGCCTACAACCTTTTATTTGTTGTTGTTTAACTTCTGTCTTTTACAGTGTCCATGATGAATGGCATCACAAAAGGAAAAATCCAATTAAAATCTAAGTGCTCAATAAACCCTTAATGTCTGCTTGTCAGTACCACTCTCCTTGGCATTGATGTCTCATCCTTTCCTCGTTTTCCCAAGAACGGGGCAAGAGCTGGCCAGAGGGGAAGGAGAATGGGGAGAAGAAAAGTAGGCTTCCGGACGTTTATGCTCTGTGTACTTGTCAGACCCAGATACTGCACGTTGTAGGGATGAGGTTAAATTGTTTTATTATCAGACAGTGCCGGAGAGGGAAGATGCATGTTCCCACTGGTTTTCAAATATTGATAAATCAGAATGGAGATCGGCAAAGCAACTCCTCTGTTCATACTCCTATTTGGCGTCTCCTCTGCCCTTTTATATCGTCTCCGGTGTTTGTTCTATAAGTCATCGGAATGGTCTCTCCAGACAGCTAAAAATAAGTTTCTGATTACTTTTACCTAAATAAATCTTTTGACCAGATGCAGTATTCACCTACTAAGTGTGCAACAATTACATATTGAAAGTGATGAAAGAACTGGCCAAGGAGAGTCTATAAGCTATTGGGATGCAGAATATAATAAATCACATGTAAAGCCCACATTTGCCACCTGGTAGAAGAATACCAGCTTTTGATAGCAGATTTTACCTTAGAGATACTGTGTGTTAACAAAATTGGGTTTTCAAAGTCCTCAAAGCCAAGTTCTCAAAGTCACAATAAGAGGAAAACACTCTTATTATAAACTAAAAGCTAGTAATAATAATAGTAATAGCAATATCTAAAATTTAGAAGGCACTTCATAATTTATCAAACAAATGTACTTTTTTGCAATGAATGAAGAATTGATATACAGTCATTAGATCATCATCAAAACTTTGTCATGTAACTCTTATTGTCCTCATTGTATTGATAAAGACTGTAGTGCAGCGAAGTTAATGGGCTTCACAAAGGTCTTAGATTTAGTGAGTGAAAGAGAATGAACATAGCCCATGCTTAGGGCTCAGGCTGTGGGAGACCCCTGCACTGTTCCAGAATGCTGACCATGACTGCCCTAGAGTGGAGATCCAACGAGTAACAACATTGGTTTTGTTACTCATGAGTTAGTGAAATCACTTTTTAAGAGCTCTCTTCAGTCATTAGAATTTGACGATGGAGAATTAAACTTTCCCCAGTGGCTCTTTCTGTGTACTCATGATTTCAACGTTTCCTCAGCATACCACATTACACAAATCATGTAGCGCTCTTGTTTTACATTTCGTATTGCGTTCTTCTCACGTCTAAGCAATTTCCTCCCTGTTCGCATTTATCTTTCATTATTTTTGCCAAATTGCTTTCAAGGCTACTAATTGTATGAATAATATTCTTTTCACCAAACTCTATTAACTAGTGTGATCTGTGTGGTGTTGGACCCAGTTTTCCTTCCTATCTTGAAGAAGAAAGAAATAGTACCAAATATCTATAAGTCCTCTCCTTGCGTTCAGATTCGAATCTTCTGATTCTTTTTTCATAGCAGCTACGTGATTTTGGAAACACCACACAAACACATCATAATCATTAAAGTCCATGCTCTTGACTTTAAAATAATTAAATCAATTCATCTTCCTAAAGTGTGTATCTTGGACATTTCTTTATGAGGTGTGCCAATATAGGTAGCATCCAAAAACATTCTTTACACAAGACAGTTCAGGTAACCTAGATTGAACAGTTAAGTACTGCTTTGAACTACAGACACTCAAAGGCATTCCTATGTTGGTCTACGCCTAATAAAGAGGTGAGATATGCCCTATTTCCTAAACTTATGGAACCACAGAGCCCTTTTCTCTCAGCATTTTTTATAAAGGACATTTCATGGAAATCATGAACCTTTTAGAAAGGCGGGGTTATTTTTCATTTTGTGTTTTAATAAGGTAGGATTAAATTATTTTTAAAACTCATCTTCCTATGAGATTCTATTTCCAAATATGTTTAGACATACTTCTCTTTGTACAGCATTAATCAATAAGACATAGACTTAATATATCTGCTTTTGTTGTTATAACATAGCCCATATGCTGGTTAAGCAGAGTTGAAATAAGGTAATAATTAATAATAGCCTTTCTACTAAAACTACCTTGTGCTATGGCTCTTAGGGTTTAAGAATAGTTCTCCTCAAAAAAAAAAAAAAGCACTTTTTGATTATTTGTGCATAGGGTACGATTCTCTAAAGATCTATGAAATACTATTTAAACTTTTGTTGGAAGAGAGAGAAAAGGAAGCGATAGGAAGTTAAATAATCTTAGGAAGATGAGTTATTTTTCCAGGTTGGGATCTTCTTCTACTTGAAAGATGTGTTAGTCTTCTTTTAATTTCACCCTTTACAGAGAGGCTGACAATTAGTCATCAAAGTTTTTGCTTGGTTATCTTCAGGATCAGGGAACCCACTACCTCATAAGGCAAACTATGCAAGTTTAGAATAGTTTGAATTATTAGGAAGTCATTTTCTATATTAAGCTAAAATCTGAATGTTAAATGTTATTGTTCCTCATGGCTCTGTAAGTTTCAAGCTGAAGTTCATAAATAAATGAATATGAAGGGGCTTCAAAAATTCATGGAAAAATTCCACTATTTTTTAATTACATTTTCCCATGAACTTTTTGAAGACTACATATATATCTATTGTTGCTGTTGTTGAGAGTCATCGAGTTAGTTTCAACTCAGAGAGATCCCGTGTAGGTTTTCCAAGGAGCAGCAAACTCAAGTCCTTTTCTCAACAGTATATTACTTCTGAACATGAAATTGTGGAGAATTTTTTATTAGCAAAATCTGAAAACTGTTCATATAAGCTGGTGTCATCATTGTAGTAAAAATATGAATTTCATTCGCGTATATCTTTAAATTGGAGTCCTGGTGTGGCGCTGTGGGTTGATGCGCCAGACTGCAAAGCCATTTGAACTGCAAGGTTGGCAGTTCAAGCTCACCAGCTGCTCCTCGGAAACCCTATACAGGGTTGCTATGGGCCGGAACCGACTCAACAGCACTTCACAACAACAATATCTTTAAATTATCCCTAAGCTCTGTTCCATTATTATACAAAAATGTGTGCATTAATGAATGGCATTCACTACTAAGGCTTTATGTAAATGCTAAAAAAAAAGAGAGAGAAAAACCCTGAATCAGTTACATACAATTAAATGAAATTAACGAAGAATGCCTCATAAAGACCAGAACATTTTAGGATTACATGCTTGACTTTACTTTCTTTAATTTTTTTTTTTTCCTATACTAGTTACATTCAGACCAGGATAGAGGAGATGGATCACTTAAATATATCCTTTCAGGAGATGGAGCAGGAGATCTCTTCATTATCAATGAAAACACAGGCGACATTCAGGCCACCAAGAGGCTGGACAGAGAGGAAAAACCCGTTTACATCCTTCGAGCTCAAGCTGTAAACAGAAGGACAGGCAGACCTGTGGAACCCGAGTCTGAATTCATCATCAAGATCCATGACATCAACGACAATGAGCCAATATTCACCAAGGAGGTCTACACGGCTACAGTTCCAGAAATGTCCGATGTCGGTGAGTGCGCTGTGACTCTCCAGCCAAACACCCGGCTAGAACATCATCTGAGGGACACCTCCCATACAAAATTCATTTAGATGCTAAATTCCAAAAGCACCGTATTTCAAACAGTCCACTTGTGTCCTTTTGAAAGTGTTCCCACATTTCTAAATACTTCTCGAGTCTTACTCATTTTCTAATTGTTAAGAAAACAGCATTTCCTCTGATGAGTAAGGTATGAATGGTGGAAGGGAAGTTGGGAGATGGAAACTCTCCCATCTCTACCCCCAAAGCAGGATGACTCTCCACTCCCTTTCTTAGGCCAGAAAACAGCAGCTGATCCCTCTTAGCCCACACTGATATTAGGTTCCAGATAAGGAGCTCCCCATAAATTTACAGTCAGGACTAAAGAGTAACAATTGTTTCAGTTACTATATATTTAGGAAAGAGACTCAAAAGTTTTTGTTTTATTTTAAGTCCATAGTAATATGTAGATGATGTCTAAGGAATATAAACCTTTTACTCATTGGTGGAAATTAGGAAACAACCAAGGCATTTGCTATGATGAATTAATATTTTATGCATAATTCAACAAATTTTAAGTTTAATCCACATGTATTTAATTTGTTTAAAATGGGAAAAAGTAATTCAACCAATTTTAAGTTTAATACATGTGTATTTAATTTGTTTAAAATTGGAAAAAGAAAGAAAAAAGTTCTACTGACGTCACTCTCAGTTACTTTAAAATACTTTGTGGGAGACACTGACAAGTTCCAAACTACTTGTTAAAGGATTATTTTTATTTTTACTCAGTGTCAAATTCTAAAGGGCTGAAATTACATAAGAACTCTTCTAATTCTATAATCCTGTGACTCAGATATGGAGACGTTTTCTTTCACAGATCCAAGAGTTTGAAAATACCCAGCCCACTGAAATGGTTGTACACCATCCAAATTTTTCTCATGATGAAGCTGTTGCTCATCTCATTTCTTAAAACCATTTTGTTTTATTAGAAACATCACAATTCTTAACCAAAGCAAAAAAGAGAACTGAAATTCTTTTAGAAGAAGACTTGTTAGGGAAAAAACATTTTTTTCTCTAACAGTGAAAGTCAGGATATTTTAATGAAGGACCATCTCTTCATTTGCATCTTCCAAGGGTGCTACAGCCAGCTACACAGGTTGTGCTCTGTACAAGTCTAGGGCGTGCCATTCACTTTTGACGTCTTATAGAAGTGAATACTTCTCAAAAACTGAGGGACAGCTAACACTAATGTGCCTTCAAAAAGGAGAGGTACTTGTATGCAGACACAGTCATTTTGATCTTTATCATTATCAAAAATTAACATGGCATCATTGTGATCTCAAAGAAGGGACACAAAAAAATAGTGTCTACCAAGACTGAGGTGTTAAAAATGGATAATGGTGTCAAACAAATCTGACTTTGAAACTCTTTACTAATTACCAGCAGTGTGGCCTTCAACCAGTTACTAGAGCTCCCTGATCCTCCATTTCCATTAAAACATAAATATCAATATCAACTCCTAAGGATTGTCATGAAGACTGAATGACAAAATAGGTGTGGAGCCTCTAGTATGATATCTGGCATCTAATAGAGACTCAAAACACCCAATTAATTATGTTTTAAAAACAATCAAAATATGCATTTATATCTAATAGGAACTTGGTTTCCACTGTTACCTAAAATCCTGTGATGTGCTCATTCTCCCCACCACCCTTGCCAAATGATCAGAGTGGGTTCTCTGACTTCTATGCCACTATGTCCTCCAGAGCATCAACATCCAACACAGTATACAACACATTTGTTCAACAAATAAACTGTTGATTGTTGTTGTTAGGTGCTGTAAAGGGGGTCATTTTTATGGAAGAAGATCACATGTTTTCTCTCCCTTAGAGCCATTCCCTGGAGTGGGGTTTGAACCACCAACATTTTGGCTAGCAGCCTAGCTCCTAACATTTGTACCACCATGGCTTCTTAAATGTAAACATTTTAATATGCCCTAAATACAACTTCTCTGCTTCCTTCATGGATGGAAGAGCTCCAACAGTATAATCATCAAAAATCACTCATAAAATTATCTTAACCAGAGGGTCGAACTCCACTTTGAAGTCACAGGTCTCTTTGAGTATCTATCGATCTCCCCTTCCGTGAAGTATACACAAAGCCATCCACATAGAAATGTGCATGGAATTTCAGGGATGCCAAGCACCTGTGATAGATCTCTAGTTGTTGTTGTTGCTGGTGTTAAGTGCCGTGATGTCAGTTCTGACTCATAGTGACCCTGTATAGAGTTTCTAAGAAGTGGCTAGTATGTCTGAACCACCAGCCTTGAGACTAGTAGTCTAGTGCTGATCCCACAGTACCACACCAGGAGCCCTGGTAGCATAGTAGATTATAACTGGGCTGCTAACCCAAAAGTGAACAGTTCAAAGCTACCAGTCACTCCATGGAAGAAAGATGAGGCTTTCTGTTCCCATAAAGATATACATACAGCCTTGGAAACCCTAAACAGGGTCTCTAAGAGTTGGAACTCACTTGGTGGCACACAACCACCAACACCACCATCAGGCACATGTAGCCCCTAAAATAAGAAATCTAATCAGAAGCATTAATCTTCTTTGTATACTTCCTTTAAAATCACCTTTGGAATTATATATTCCAGATGCTTATATACTATGCTGTTCCAATGAAATCTTTATCGAATCCCAAACAGCCTCTTTTAAGTTCAGTGTCCTTGAACTTGCTAGAATTATAGCATGTTTTTTATTATTTGGCATACTTTTATTTGCAAGTAACAGAAAACCCAACTCTAAACAATAAAAGAATTTCCTGAAGTTCAAAGTGAAAATGGGCATCGAACGTGGTGTGATTGGGGTCTAGCTGATTCTCTGCAATTTTCTGTGTGATTCAGAGAGTGAGATTTGTCCTCACATTGGCACCTCTAAGGTCACAAAATAGCTGCTGCTTTTGCAGGCTTCGAGTCAGCACCATCACATCCCAGAAGGAGAATACCATTGCCATGACACAGAATTTACAGCAAAATCGTGTCCCTGGTTGTCTAAGCTGATCCCGTAGACAAAGCCTACTGACTATGGCCTGGGTAACTTGCAAGAATCCCTGTAGACAGACTCTAATCAAATTCCACCGTTGGAGATGGATTGGAATCAATCCCATCCAAAGTCATGATCATCATTGTGTTTTCTTTAGTCTAAGCCACACAATGTTTATAAATGTTGATGACATTCCTTTTGAGTGAGGAATCCAAGAGGTTGTAACTTACCATCCTCTTCCTTGGCTTGTGAGCTTTATACAAAACTAAGACCATGCTGTGTGTGTGAAAGATACACATGTATCAAAGATCACAATGGGCCCATAACTTCTTTTCAATTTGTGTTTCTGTCATTGCAGGCACCTTTGTTGTCCAAGTCACTGCAACTGATGCTGACGATCCAACATATGGAAACAGTGCTAAAGTTGTCTACAGCATTCTACAGGGACAGCCCTATTTTTCAGTTGAATCAGAAACAGGTTACAATTCCTTTTTGACCTTCATTTTATGATCTGTAATTTTAATTGACACACTCAGCTGAGCTAGCATATTTAATAAAAACAATCAGTGTGATTGAATTTTCTTTGGAGTCATCAGTCCAATACCAACGATATGTTTGTGAACATGACATCCAGAGCATTTTAATCAAGAAATCTGAAAATGAATCTTTCACCTACTCTGTTTACATCAGATATATCCAGGAAATGTATATGTTGCTTTTTTATTTTTATTTTGTTTTGGATAAAGTTAACCAAACCAATCCCTTTGATAACCATTAGGACTATTTATAGATAATTACAACTCTTCTTTTGCTAGTTACTTAGTAAGATAATAATGCTCCACCCAGCCCTGAAGATAGATATAACCACATGATTTATTTGGGCCAATCAAATGAGAGTGGCAGTGACAGGAGTCACTTCCAGGCAGAATTTTTAGAGATGGTGCACAATCTACCACAGTCCCTTCGTAACCATGGAAACCTATGCAGAGATAATTTCTCTAACTGAATACGAGTGTTTTGATGAGCAGTTTCCTGCTGGTCCACTCTGAGCTGAGCAAAAAATAAACTTCAGTTGTTTTAAGCCAATGACATGTTACATTGTTTGCCATCATACCATGGTCTAGCCTATCCTGACTGATACAGCCCTAATCCAACAAAGTAAATTGCCTTAATGGGATTCTTTTTTAGCATCTCACTTTTCTGTATTTTTTCCAAAGAGTAACATGCTGTCTGTCTTAGTTGTTTAGTGCTGGTATAACCAAAATACGACAAGTGGGTGACTTTGTAAAAGACAAAGTTGTTTTCTCACAATTCAGGAAACTAAAAGTTCAAATTCAAGAGTAAGGAGTCCTGGTGATGCAGTGAGTTAAGCACTGGACTACGAACCACAAGGTTGGCTATTCAAACCTATCAGCCACTCCAAGGGAGAAAGATGAGGCTGTCTGTGCCCAAAAAGATTTAGTCTCAGAAACCCTAAGGAATTAATTCTACTGTGTCATATAGGGTTACTATAAGTCAGAAGCAACTTAGTGGTAATGGGTTTGTTTGTTTGAGGTTTTGTTGTTGTTGCTGTTTTGTTGTTGCTATGGTAAGGTTCTTTCTGTGTTGACTAGGGAAGTTCCTTGTCTTTTCCAGTATTTCTGGGTTCCTTGTTCATCTTTACACGTCCACATGGCATCGATTTTCTCTGTTTGCAATCGTCTCGGAGTCTAATCTGCTCTTTCTATACTCAAAGTGATTAGGATTTAGGATACACCCTACACGGACACAAGCATATTACATAAGTATTTGCAAAATTCTATCATGTGATCTCCAGCATTATTTCTGTCACCAAGGCCATTATTTTCCAACTACTGATCCTTCTTCCTCTTTGTTTCCAACCTTTGCATTCCAATCACCAATAAGTGTCAATACACCTTGATGGCATATTTGATCCACTTCAGACTGAAGAAGTTGTTAAAATTCTTCAATTTCATCATCATCTCTGACTTTAGTGGTTGGCATGTACATTTGAATAATAGTGGTATTAACTGGTCATCTTTATAGGCATATGGATATGATCCTATCCCAGAGAGGATTATACTTTAAGACAGAATTTGAAATGTTCTTTTTCATGATGAATGTAATGCCATTCCTCTTCATTCTGTCATTGCCAGCATAGTAAACCATGTGATTTTCAGATTCAAAATGGTCAATACCAGTCCATTGCAGCTCAATAACGCCTAGGATATCAATGCTTATGCGTTCCATTGCAGTTTTGACAATTTCCGATTTTCCTAGATTCATACTGTTCAGATTTTCCTAGATTCATACTGTTCAGATTATTAATGGATGTTTGTAGCTGTTTCCCCTCATTATGAGTTGTGCCCCATCAGCAAGTGAAGGTCCAAAGCCTTTATTCCATTCATGTCACACAGTCAACTCTACTTTGAGGAGGCAGCTCTTCCCCAGTTGTATTTTGAGTGTCTTCCTCCAACCTGAGGGGTTCATCTTCTGGTACTCTATCTGGCAATATTCTGGTGCTTGTCATCATATTTCAGTATTCAGCATTCTAGGGCCATATGATAGGGTTTCACTGCTCTTCATAACGATTTCAGAGGCTAAATATTTGCAAGTCATCCACCTCCCTTCTCCTTAGTTTTAGCCTGCAAGCTCAACTGAACGTGAACCCTGATCACCATGGGTGACCGACCCTGCCAACATTAAAAACCCAGTGGTATCATTTCCAGCACCACAGTAACGCACAAGCCACCACAGTACCACAAACTGACAGATGAGTGGTGGTTTTTAAATAAACAAAACCCTATTTCCAGATAGGATTACATTCACAACTATTGTTGTTGCTGTTGTTGAGTGCAAGTGAGTCAATTCTGATATTTAGCAGCCCTGTATAGGCTGATGGGTTTGAACTGCTGACCTTACAGTTAACAATCCAGTGCCATGCCAGGACTCATTCACAAATATGTTGTCCTGTTGTTGTTAAGTGCCATCGAGTCAGTTCCGACCCTGTATAGGGTTTCCAAGGAGCAGCTGGTGAGTTTGAACCACTGATGTTGTGTTTCAATCCGACCTTGCAGTCCTGCACTTATCCAACAGTGCCACACCAGGACTCCTCACAAGTATGGGGTCAGGAATACAATCCATCTTTATGTGGGACACAATTCAATGTCTAGTACTAGCTTATGATCATTGGTTTTATTAATCAATATAATTTGTATTGCATAAGAAATTTCACCCATATTTTTGCTAGTATACTAGGAGTTGAATTCCTTTTACACATTTTTCAAAAATCTATTATTGTTTTTCTTTTTTAAAAGTCTATTATTGTTAGTAAAAGTGCACACTTTTCTTGGTTATTGCATTGAGTTGGAAATTGGTGTGTTAAAAGGAGAAATGAACTTGGAAAGAATCCCAAGGAGAAAGAAACGTTGAGCTGAAAAACAATGAGGATGAAAAATTAGAATTAGTCAAGTTAAAGGACAAAAGGCTAAGGTGATCTTCTGTATTTAAGCAGAAAAGTACTGTTATTTGGAGAACAGGAAGCAGCTATACTTTCACGAAAACTAGTAGTATAGGATAAAATTGTCCTGTTGTTTGAGATGTTCTTGTTAAAATTTTAAAACAAGGTACTTTCAGCTTCATTAGTTGTTAAGCCCAGAAAAGTGAAACCAGAGAAGGTTATAAAGCTTTGTTGGATAATTTTGAAGGAATTTTTTAAATTTAGGCATACGTCCTTCAAACTTTTAGAAGTTCTTTCAAGTAATTCTTTTGATTATTTTGTAACAATGGAGAAAAATTTAATCTAACTTTAAAATGGTGCTCGTAACAGCTTCACAAAAAGCCAAATTCTCTAGAATGATGCAATATGATATTTATGAGAGAATGAATGCTGTGTTTTCTTAAGACCACTGTTTTGTGGTTTAGTAAATTCCCAAAGCATTCATTATGCTCTGTATATTTGAGGAGTAATTAGGCAGTTCCGTAAAGTGCAACTTGGGAATCACTTGAAGTACATGGCTTTCTTAACACTGACCTCATCAAACACCAAAGTGGCTTAATGACTTTTATTAAGTAGCTACTGTCAAATACCACCAGATCACACAAGTTAGACTTTGCTGTGTCATCTTCTAACAATATTTATACTACTTACAGTCTATAGTATTGCAGGATTTCACTTACACGTATGTTAGTCTCCTATGATAGCTTGTTTGGATTTTGTTTGTTGTTGTTGTTTTGGAGTTTTGGTTCTTTGGGGGTTGCTGTTGTTTTTGTTTTAATGTACCCAGACTCCTGTGTGATTGTAATTCAGTATAAGAGTTGAATATAGTCATTTTTATGTTGCCCGTGACATCTACACTGTTTTGCATACTGTAGGTGAAAATCTGTTTGCTTGCAAAAATGAATGATTCCGTAAGGTATTTCTAATACATCCCTTTCCACTCCTGAATTTCATATCCATAGGTATCATCAAGACAGCTTTGCTCAACATGGATCGAGAAAACAGAGAACAGTACCAAGTGGTGATTCAAGCCAAGGATATGGGTGGCCAGATGGGAGGATTGTCTGGGACCACCACAGTGAATATCACTCTGACAGACGTCAACGACAATCCTCCCCGATTTTCCCAGAGTAGGAACATTTGTAAAACTCTAACTTTAAGGATAATATTTCTTTTCCATTGTGGTCATTGTCAAACATTAGTGAATTTACTAAGAACTGGGGTCCCTGGGTGACTCACATCATTAAGTGTGCAACTAATAACCAAAAGGTTGGTGGTTAGAACCCAACCAAAGACACCTTGTGATCTGCTTCCAAGAGATCACAGCCTTGAAAACATTCTGAAGCACAGTTCTCCTCCGCACACATGGGGTT
Source organism: Chrysochloris asiatica (assembly GCF_000296735.1). Classification (NCBI taxonomy): domain Eukaryota; kingdom Metazoa; phylum Chordata; class Mammalia; order Afrosoricida; family Chrysochloridae; genus Chrysochloris; species Chrysochloris asiatica. The sequence goes on from NW_006408761.1 coordinate 1,419,715, forward strand.
CCCAGGAGTCATAATCAGCTCAAAAATGGTGTCTTTTAGTATGATGATGATCACTTCATAAGAATGGGCACATTTTTGAAGGATGAGTTGTCCACAATGCTCACCCTCAGTAAATGTGAACATTTGTTTCTGTATTTGTAATTGGCTGAGCAATTTCTGGCATGACTGTTGTTTTAAAGGCAGCATCATTTTATTCTTCCTTATTAAAATGACTACCACAGGCATAAATTTGCTTGTGCAGAACATATGTATACAAGCACGCCGCTATTTGTTAGGGAAAATTTGACTTTATGTTTTGTGAATTTGATCAGGCGTGTAATCTCTTTTAAATCCTCACAAAGCTTTGTAAGGAGAGGATTTATCATTTTACTGTTTCTAAAAATACAACTGTGGAAAGGACTGTGTACTTAGTCCATTTGTAATCATAAATAGTTTTCTCTATTATGGTTAATTAAGACACGAAAGCCATCTCTAACTCATTAACTCTCAAATTCTCATGACTAGATAGGAAAGAGAAAACGAAAAGTAATAACAACATTCATGAATGCCCACTTTGTGTCAGGCACCCCTTTAAATAGAACAGCCCAGGTGGGAAATGATTTAAATGCAAGTTTTCTTCTAAGAAGAAAATCCCTTTCTGACCACAATCTCCTGAGAAAGCTACCTCCATCCTTTGTTGTTTGTGGCAGGTTTTAAGGATGATTGGCTAATGTAGGTTTCTTTCAGAATGGAGATAGACAGAGGTCAACAGGAAATCATTTTATTTTATTTTATTTTATTTTATTTTATTTTATTTTATTTTATTTGTACAAGTACCTCATCAGAGTTAGCTAAATATAAAAAACAAATTGTTAACCTCTGATCTACTGGGTAAAAGAAAGATTGTATGAGCACCAACATTTCCACCCCCAAGGCTTGAGATAAAAGTATCAGGATAACCAACACTTTTCCCAGAAGCCTCTTTTTCAATATGGAGATGCCCTGTGGAAGGATAGCATGAGCACCTTGGTACTCCTAGGTCTCTTAGCTCTCTGCTTTCTCCTTGGATGGCCTGTGACTCATTACTGACTGGACAATTGCCAGAGCAAGGGAAAAGAGAATGGCAAAGGGGTCTTTGCTGCTGACAAATCAGTTCTGACGCATGATGACTGCATGCATGATGAACTGTACTCCATAGGGTTTCAATGGCTGACTTTATTTATTTATTTTTTAATTGCCAGGTCTTTTGTTTAAATTTCTAGGCCTCTGGGTGGACTCGAACCAATAGGAGACCTCTAAAATGGGAGTTGAATACACTAGAAAAAACGTGACCTGTTTTATCATTTTACTAAGGATAAGTCCAGTACTAACTGGATCATTCATTATATTTTAGTGATGTCATACTGTGTCTGTTTTTTACCCCCAAAGCCATTCATATTAAAGATTGGCAAAATATAATGGATGAGAGTTGAATAAGTTTTTTTTTACTATTTTATTTTGTGATCTCAAATGCATGCTGACCTGGCAGATCTAAATGGAAACTCACGTGTAGTCTGCCTGACTAAATTTTGCATCCTGAGAACATAAGAAAAATATATGTGTCTTAAATATAAGATTTTAGTTAGTAATACAAGTATGAAAGAAACCTATACATAGGGGGAAAATACTGTAATGAACATAAAAGAATTAGTCTAAAGAAAAAACAAAACAAAATTAAGAGCTTTATCGCTAAAGGTACCTAAATCTGCTACTAGCCCAGCTCTGTGTATAGGTCAAAGGCTATCTGTTTGGATACAGCATCCAAATTCTTGTAATTTGTTTCCACATTATAATTAGCAATGGCAGAAAAAATGCCTCTAAGGAAATACCTAATGATTGGTGACTGAACATAATTCAGATTCAGTTCTCTTCTATTCTTTCTGTTAGATTACATTAACAGGAGCCTTTGAAACCTTCTGTGCTTTCCTCTTAAAGTTCAGTTGTTATTACAATCACACCATAAACTTTGAAGCCTGTTTACAGGATAAGAAACATGTTCACCATTTCCAAGGAGACAGGTCATGAAATAGAAGTATCCTTAGCCATCAGGAAAGTAAAGACATAAGGGAACAGAGAACCATTAATTATTTTGAGAAAACCACAAATCTGCCAGCATCCGTGGTCATGTCTGAAAGAACTGTTAGAAAAATATATACACATAATGTTTTGGTTGTGACAGAGTATGCTTAGTCTATGTCTGACTTATGTTTGTTTGGTGATTAATAGGTACATACCAGTTTAAAACGCTTGAATCTTCTCCACCGGGTACGCCAATTGGCAGAATCAAAGCCAGTGATGCTGATATGGGAGAGAATGCTGAAATTGAATACAGCATCACAGAGGGAGAGGGGCTGGACATGTTTGACATCATCACCGACCAAGACACCCAGGAAGGGATCATAACTGTCAAAAAGGTGATGCCATTTCTTAAATAACATACAAATCAATGCATTTCCTTTCCTCTGATTCCTAAGTTAATGAAGACAATTGCATCTCACATAAACATTCCTCTAGATTTTCATTTTTCTAAGAATTAAGGAAAACACTGATTCAAAATACACAGAGACTGAGTTGGTTGGCTTTTGGAGGTCCAGGATAAGTTTAAGCATTCATTATTTCCATATGTTGAGCATCCCCACCTGTCATGCAGGATACTGGGGTCCGATTCCCGACAGGGAGGCAGACGCCCTGTTGGAGTCCTGATGTGGCTCTGTGAGTTAATGCACCAGACTGCAAGGTCGATTTGAACTGTAAGGCCAGCGGTTCAAGCTCACCAGTCCTGATGTAGCATTGTAGGCTAAGCACCGGACTGCAAGGGTGGTTCAAATTGCATGGTGGATGGTCCAAACTCAGCAGCCGCTCCTTGGAAACCTTATACAAAGTTGCTCAACTCAAAGGCACTTAACAACATGAAAAAATGTGAAGTTGTTTAAGCATTTAACCAAAGTACATATTATTTTAGCCCTGAAGTAAAATATTTATTGGATTTTTTTTTTTTTTTTGGTCACACTTTTATATTCTGCTCTGTGGTGCTAGACAATTTGGAGAGATAAATAAGTACTAAGGGTGAAAACTAGAAATTCAGATTGCAAGAAATTGATGGTTGTTGTGTTATAAAAAAAGTAGCCAATGAGGTGGTTAGGAATTTGTATTATTAATTGATTTATATATTTTCTATTTCCGGTCACCTCGACCACTGAGGCTGCTAGTACTGTTTTCTAATGCATGCATCATGATTTGTAGCTAGACATATATTTCTTTGCTCAATTCCTTCCTTGTCTCTTTTCCTGATGAGATTGGAAGTTCCGTGAGTGCAGAACACAACATATTGTAGGAACCTTTGCACTCTCAGCACTTAGAACCGTGTTGGTTCATTGTTCATTTACAGGATTTATTTGATGTATTTTTATGTATACAATTTGTTTATGGCACTTGTTGTTGTTTTAAAGTGCCACAGAGTTAGTTCCAACTCACAGCGACCCTGTATAGGGTTTCTGAGAAGTGGCTGGTGAGTTTGAACCATCCACCTTGAAGTTCAAATCACCCTTGCAGTCCAGTGCTTATCCTACAGCACTGTATCTGGACTCCTTTTTTTATGTATGTTGTAATATTTGCTCTCTCCGTTAGCTCACTAGCTTATTTACTGGTACATATAAACATTATCTGTCTATAAATAACCACATTTTTTTTTTAAGCTTTGGATTACATGTCTTAATATCTGGAAACGCAATAAAGCATGTTTAAGTGACACTCAGACCAATGTTTTATACTATAATATAATTAGGAAGCCCATTAGTGTGCATTAACCTTTTTAATTTTCTTGGTGCTTTATCAGATTCGAACTGAAATATTGCCTAGCCAACTAAATCACATTCACTAACATCTTGATTAATTGGGTTTCTAGTGAGCGCTGTCATATTATCATCTAAAACTAAAAATCAGCAATAAGCATTTGGGTTCATTGTGTCTCCAGTAGCAGAGACACTTCTCCTAAAGACCTTTGACAACAATGATCATTACTTTCTGGGGCAAATAATTAGGCCAATGCCCTTATCAGGATATCATTTGAGATATTTTATCATCTCTTACAAAGAAATAAAATAAATCTATTAAAGGCAGAGGGAATCCTTATGCTAACCCATGATTCTCAACCCTAGCTACACATCGGATCACTGGGGAGGTGTTTAAAACTCCGGATACCCCAGTGATTTGGAAGCACTGAGTGTCTGTGATGATGGCAACCCATCAGAATTAATGTAATGAACGTCAGTGAGTCCTATCTTTAAAAAATGCTGAACCGGTAAGTGTCAAGTCAGTCACATCCATTTTCAGGTTTAACGGCCCAGGATGGAGACCAGACAGTTAGTAAATTTCAAGACCTCCTTAGGAGGTTGGTGGTACAATAGGTTAAGCAGTGATTCTAACCACAAGATCAGTGGTTCAAAGCCATTCAGCATCTCAGTGGGGAAAAGGTGAGGCTGTCTGCTCCTGTGAAGACTGGCAGCCTTGGAAACAGTACGCAGCAGTTCTGCTCTGTCCACAGTCACTGTGGGTCAGAATTGACTCAACGGCAGCAGGTCGTTCTGTTGTGTGTGTTTTTTGTTGTTGTTGTTTTTAATTTCTTAGGTGATTCTAATTCAAGTCAGATGTGAGAACATCTGCCATAGAATACCATGTACTTGGCACCTTGCCTCTGCATGGCTCTCTCTAATCCTATAATATAAGGATTTGTAAAACAAGGGTCTGGAACAGACTCCTGCTTCCAGATTTCCTTTCCTGCCCTGTATGATGCCTGGGGCAGCCCTGTAGGATAAACACTAGACAGCTAACCATAAGCTAAGATCAAGGTTGTGGGTTTAAACCCACCAACTGCTCCTTGGAAACCCTTTATGTAACCGTTATGAGTCAGAACCAACTCAGTGACACTTAACACCAACAGCGTGATGCCCTGGACCTCAGCACCCACATCCAAGTCCACGTGGACTCAGCCAACACTTTGTTCAGGGTTCTGGGGCATTGGAACTCCCTTGCAGAATTTATCATTGGTTCCCACCTTTTTGACTTTGTGTAGGGAAAAAATATCGCACTTAAATCGTTCATGGCTGAGCCCAATATCAAGTAATGTGGCATGAGCAATACGATCACATTCATTCATCCATGATGTGCTAGAAAATGATTCACGTCTCAGCTTGTGTGTGTCAGCTACTTGAAAGATGTTCTTTTTTCTCCCCCAGCTTTTGGACTTTGAAAAGAAGAAAGTATATACCCTCAAAGTGGAAGCTTCCAACCCTCACGTTGAACCCCGTTTTCTCTATCTGGGCCCATTCAAAGATTCGGCCACGGTTAGAATTACAGTGGAGGATGTAGATGAGCCTCCTGTCTTCAGCAAAGTGACCTACATCTTACAGATAAGAGAAGATGCTCAGATAAACACAACAATAGGCTCCGTCTCGGCCCAAGATCCAGATGCTGCCAGGAATCCCATCAAGTAAGCACATTTCTACAACATGTCTCTGTGATCAGTTACAGTTCATTGACACTTAAACATCTGCCTGAAAGTTGGAAAGGATGAATCCCACTTTTCCAATTAAACAGCTATATATTTTCCTGGAAAACTCCTCTAACCAACACCTCTACTCTCCTTGTTCAATACACTGGATAATTTTTAGCAGTAGCATAAACCTAAACAACACACACATAAATGAGCTATAAAAAGTTTACTGCTTATATAGAAGTGGTATAAGGTACAGCATTGGAATGGCCTGGGATTTCTTCTAAAGTCTTAGATTTGCCAAGCAGCAATGTTGAGAAATTACTATGGTTCTTAACAAGCAATTCACCGGACTCAGGAGTCCATTTTTCAAATGTGAACGAGTCTATCATGCAATACTTAGGGCAGAATTACGATCCATTTGGATGCGTGTTTTTTTTCTTTTCCTTTTGCATCCTTAAATGAAAACAAGAGCTGTTGCATGATCTATGTCTGTGAAATACTGGGGAAATTAAATTAATAGGGCTGAATCACAGTTTATACTGTGTAAACCAGCTCTGTTTTCCCTCTACTTTCCTTACACTTTCATTGTAAATAGTGCTCCAATAAAAGATCATTACTCTTTGGGGCCACTGACGCTTCAGAGTTCTCGAATCATGTCATGAAAGCATTGGAATCAACCGACCTCCAGCCTTCACTTCAGCTGACTAAATGAGAAAATTGCTAAACCAGAATATTGTTGCATAAATTATCTTCCATAAATAATATTAACAGCTTAAAAAAATGCGGAACACTTCTCAGGCAATCCACACATTTATATTCTGGGCACCTCCCATGTGCCATGCACTAAGGATGCAGCCGAGAACAGCACAAAAGTCTGCACTTCTGGAGCTTGTCTTCTAAGTGGACACATTGATAATAAGCATTTATTTACAATATTTTAAGTGTATAATATTTCAGGTGAAAGTAAATTTTAAACAATAATAATAATAAAGCAGAGGATGGAAACAGAGACTCTCTGGAATCCTATTTTAGATAGTGTTACCAGACTTGGCAAGTCATTTGAGAAGAGAGTTGAATGAAGTGAATTGGTGTGAGCCATGCTGATATCTGGGGAGAAGAATATTCCAAAAATGGAGAAAGGCAAGAGCAAGGTTTGAGACCAGAGCATGCTTAGTGTGCTCAAGGAGCAGCAAGGAGGCTCCTTTGCTGGAAGAGAGTGAATGAGGAGCTAGTGATGAGGCAACAGGAGTAGTGGAGTGCTGAGCCTGACTACTCACACAAAGATGTGTCGGTCATGGTATAGATGGGATTCTGTTCTGATTGAAATGGGAGCCATTAGAGTTCCAGGTGTTATACGTATGATCCGAAACTGTATTTTAAAAGGTTCTTGCTGGCTGCTATATGGACAATATTAGCTACTTGCAGATAAAAGAATTTGACCCTGCCAGGCAGTCTTTTTATATTTTTTTTATTCATTGAATCCTTTGTTCAAATGAAAGCTTATATTTAATTCCCACATATAAGACCAGAAAGTGTCCAACCAGTTCTCACAGAATAATTTTAAATCCTTGGGAAAATAGTGTCTGTGGTATTAATACTGTACTGGAATATTCATATTCTTGTTATTGTTGTTAAGTGCAATCAAATTGGCTCTGGCTCATAACAACTCTTCACAACAGAACAAACCACAGCCTGGTCCTGTACCATCCTCATAATTGCTGTTTGAGCTATTGTTGTGACCAGTCCATCTAACTGAAGGGCTTCCTCTTTTTCTGCGGCCTTCCATTTAACCAATCATGACATCCTTCTCCAGGAACTGGACAATAAAAAAATGCAAATGATGAGAGACAAAGTTCAATGCGTTCAAGGAGCATTCAGGCTGCACCTCTTCCAAGACAGACCTATATGTTGCTCTAGCAATCCATGATACTTTCAAGATTCTTCACCAACACCATAATTCGAATGCATCAATGCTTCTATCATCTTCCTTATTCATTGTCCAACTTTTACATGCATATGAGGCTACTGAAAATACATAGGTCAGGTGCACCTTAATCCTCAAACTGATATCTTTGCTCTTGAACACTTGAAGAAATCCTTGCAGCACATTTGTCTAATGCAATACATTGTTTAAATATCCATGGATACCTTGAATTGAACTATGGTCAACCCAAAGTAGCTACAAATGAACTCTATGGACCAAATGTTCCTCCCTATATTTTGAATGTTGTTAATAAGAATAATGAGTGATGGCTTTCACTTGCTTAGCACAATTAACCCTAAGTACTTTTTCAATTATTATGTCACTTAGAGTTTGTTCTAAGTGCATAAGAATCAGCCAGTGAATGTCAAATCTAATTTATAAGCATGAATGCTGCAAGTTTACAAATATGAGCATCTGGTTACTTCTTTGTTCAGTCAACATGTTTTTCAATGAAAGACAATAATGTCTTCTGGGAATTTAGACCATATTTCTATGTCTATATTACTTTTTAATACAGAATACTATTTTTACCCACTGCATTATTTTATTTTTTACAACGGATGAAGCTAGCTTGTCAAGCTGAGTTAGTTGTCAGCTAATGCTGACTTTTTTTTTTTTTTTTTGCAAACCTTTCCTTGGTTCAAATAGATTTGATGTACCTGGATGTAGAAGTAAGGATAGAAATAGATTTGTGGATATGTAAATGTATATTTCAGTGATTCATTTTATAGCATAAAATTGATTCCCACATTCAGGAAATAGATTCATATATAGTTTTTGTTTATTTAAGACATAATTATTGAACAATTAGGTCCTAGGTAATATGTTAGGTGCACGATTAATGCTAGAGAATTCATCTCTCAAGCATTGACTTATCAGTATACAAACACAAATCTTTAGTTTTTTGATCATATAAAATAATTTTCTTCTAATAACACTAGTATGTTAATAATGTGGTTAATATAAATGGTATTTACTCTTTCCTTTGATCTAATCGATCCCCACAAGTTGCCTTGCTGGCTGGCTAGCTGGCTGGCCATGTGCTGTAGAGTCAGTTCTGACTCACAGCGACCCTGTGCAGAGCTTCCAAGGCTATAAATCTTTGCAGGAGCAGAAAGCCTCATTTTTCTCCCACAGAGTGACTGGTAGATTCAAACTGATGACTTTATGGTTAGCAACCCAGTTTGTAACACACTCTGCCACCCATGCTCCTTACAGGTTGACAAATATGCTAATACAAATAGTTCTCAAATCTACTACTGATCTCAACTTCTGAGACTGAGCGATGTATTCCTAGCTATATCCTGCATAGGTTGTTGTTGTTGTTAAGTGTAGTGGAGTCGATTCCGACCCATAGCAACCCTATATAAGGTTTCTGAGGAGCAGCTGGTGAGTTTGAACCTTGCAGTTCAAACGGCTTTGCAGTCTGGCACGTTAACCCACAGCGCTATACCAGGACTCCTGCATAGATGGTGGTGGTGGTGGTGGTTATGTGCCGTGGAGTCGGTTCCAACTCACAGCGACCCTACATAGGGTTTCTGAGACTGTAAATCTTTAAGGGAGTAGAAAGCCCCATCACTCTCCCACAGAACTGCTGGTAGTTTCGAATTGCTGACCACGAGGTTAGCAGCCCGACTCGTAACCACTACGCTACCAGAGCTTCTCCTGAATAGATAGTGACCTCCAAAAGTGCCCTTTGATTTTCATGAAAGAGACTTCTAAAATGTCACTATGAATATTCCTTGTGAAAAATCAAAGGCAAACACTCCTGCTCTCCTGACCCACAGATCTTTCTGGCCGGAGGATACTGCTTTACAGACACAGGCTGTGCTTAAAGGTTGAGTCCAGATCCCAAGTGCCCTCCAGTGTACTGGAATGCAAATTCCACCTAGAGGTCCCAACCACTCCATGGAGTTATGCCCATTTATCCTAATCAAACCATATTCATAAGACAAATACAGACATACCTCATTTTATTGAACCTCGCTTTACTTGACTTCACAGACACTCCTGCTGCGGTTTTCCACGAATTAAAAAGTTTGTGGCGACCCTGCATGGAGTAAGTCAATTGGCGCCATTTTTCCAACAGCTTAAACTTACTTGTGTCTCTATGTCACATTTTAGCCATTCTCGTGAACATTTAAACTTTTTCATAATGCTGCTGTAGTGTTGTAGGACAAGCACTATATGGCTAGCTGAAAAATCAGTGGTTCAAAGCTAGCATTCGCTCCTTGGAAACCCTGTACAGGGTCACTATGAGTCAGAACTGACTCAATGACATTTAACAATAGCAACGTTGCATTCTTAATAGACTATAGTACTGTAGAGTGTTTCATTCTATTGTACACAGGGTCACTATGAGTCAGAACCAGCTCAGTAGTACCTAACAATAACAGCATCGTATATCATAACTTTTACTATCTATGCACTAGGAAACTGAAAATTCTGTGTGGCTTACTTTGCTGCAGTGGTATATATTCAGTTTATAGTGGTGGTCTGGGAGTGAATTCGCACACAGTACTGACGAACATAAAAGCTGTGTTACTCACAGACAACAAATCATGTACAAGAGAAAAGGTTCCACCACAAGAGATCCACCCTGGCCCAAAAGCTGTCTGGGCCGGAGGCATAACTCCCACAGCTGCCTCTCTTCCTTGCAGCATGGAGGAAGAACTCTAAGGATCTTCCCCGCCTGATTTTATATTCCAGGGGTTGTATACTTCACTGCAGTATGCAATGCAACTTTTCCCACCTGAACACCCAAATAGGTTAGTCCGGAATTGTATCTCATTAGCTCTGCTCTTTATTTTGACAAACCATTAAGTTTGAGGGAGTTTTTGTACAATTGTTTGTCCTGCAGCCCAAAGATGCTGACAGGAGAGAACAAACAGGGAATGATTATAGCTGTTTGCGCCACCTGAAAGACGGCCTTCTCTCAGATCTATTAGAAGACACACTTTTGAGTCACAAACAGAATATAATCCTAGGGTCAGAGGGGCAAACCACCTCACCAAATAAGCTACTCTAATCAGCTGCGATGGATTACTCTGCTCCTTATCAGCGACAACTGCAATTAGGGTGACTGGACAGTAGATATATATATGTTGTTGTTATTAAGTGCCGACCCATAGCAACCCTGCATAGGATTTCCGAGGAGTGACTGGTGAGCTTGAACTGCCGACTTTCATAATGCTTTTGCAGTTCAAACGGCTTTGCAGTCTGGTGCATTAACCCACAGCGCCACACCAGGACTCCAGATATATATATATATATATAATGTTGTTGTTGTTGTTGTTGTTAAGTGCTGTTGAGTCGGTTCCGACCCATAGCGACCCTGTACAGGGTTTCCAAGGGTGTAAATCTTTACGGGAGTAGAAACCTCATCTTTCTCCCACGGAGCGGCTGGTAGTTTTGAACCACTGACCTTAAGGTTTGCAGCCCGATTCGTAACCACTACGCTACCAGAGCTCCTTAGATTATATATATATATATACTTGATATAAATTAAAATTACGTACTTTGGAAAGAACAGCAATAAACAAACAAACAAGGTTTCCTATGATAGCATCATTCCTAAATAAACGTTAGACCTTTTACATTTTCTACTGCTTTTGAAATCTCCCACTTCAGGGAAAATATACAATTTTTGGTATGTCTTAAATAGTGACTTTCTCTTCAAAATCAAAAGCTACCTTCAAGTGAAAATTTCTCACCCACCCCTTGCTCATATTTTAAGACCATATACAAAAATATGAATACTTGTAAAACTTAAAACAATAGCAGAAGAGTCCAAGGGAAGAAACAAAACAGAATGCTGCTGCCTATCATTGTAACAGCTTCTAAAGGCGCTAAGCAGCATGTCTGCAGTCTGATGTTTTTCATGAGGGGAAAAATGTGTGTAGATAATTACAAATGTCTTACAAACTCTATGAAGATTGAGATTTACTTTTTGGTAATTATATGCTATAAATATTCATCATTTTCAAATTAAAAATGAAGAAAGATGATCCAGTAAGTTCTATGTTGTTGCCTCAATCCTTAATAAATGTTGATTCATGACATAAATGGAATAAATAACAGCTCTTTTGTCTGTTTCAACCTTTTGGGTAATAATTCAAGTGGATATAAATTGAAAATAGACTCCAACCCAACTTGATATACATATCCTTTGTGAATTTTATTCCTTCTTTTTAAAATCAGTTTAAATAGCTTATAATAATTTAGATCCATGGACGTACAGGATAATATATTTGGACCACAAGGTCAGTTTAAACTGAAAGGTCGGCAATTCAAACCCACCAGCCACCCCTTGGGAACCCCATCCAGGGTCACTAGGGGTCAGAACCAACTTGTCGGCACGTAACAATAACAAAAAGATAACAAAAGGAGTCCTGGTGTGGAACTATAGGATAAGCACTGGACTGTTAGTTGTAAGGTCAGAAGTTCAAACCCATCAGCTGCTCCTTGGAAACTCTATACAGGGTCAGTATGAATCAATCGGAAACCAACTTGACAGTACTTAACAACAACAACAAAGATGACAAAAGGAATCTCTTTCTGCTTTAAATGGTTAACATACTTGAAAGGTTGGAGATTCGAGTTCACACACTGGTTCCTCAGGAAAAAGAGCTAGCAAGGTACTTAGAAAAATGAATGGCCACTGGAAACCCTAGGGAGCACAGTTCTGCTCTAACACACATGACGTCTCCATGAGTTAGAATCAATTTAGCAGCAATTGCTGTGGAAGACAAGAATCAATTTTATTAAGATAAAATGTATTGTTTATTATATTTTAAACAAAAATAACTAATTGAAATAGACACTCTTCAAAATGGTACACCACTGAAAGTTGATAACCAACTTTTATTTTTTAAGAGCATTCATGTTATTCCACATGTGCATCATGATTTAGTTCAGTTTCTTAAATTGTATTTCTGTTGAACCTATGTTGTTAAATATTCTGCCATGGTATGTTTTAAGATTCCAGCAGAAATTTCTCGTTCTTAATGGCCCCCCAAGATAAAAATTTTAATTAAAAATTTAATAAAACTTTAATAACAATACACATACTTACCTACTTTTTCCACTCATGTTACTATTCCAATAACTGATAATACATTTATAAATAAGGAAACATTTCTCAAAATAGGCTAGTCTTCCATCAACTTCAGTTAAAGGCTTTACTGTACTGCTCTAGGAGAATCCATTGGACCGCAAGGTGATCATTATTACTTCTTTTTCAAATCAGTTTAAGTAGCCTGGTGTAGCACGGCAGCTTAATGTGCTGGACTACAAGGTCAGTTTGAAGCACAAGGTCCGTGGTTCAAGCTCACCAGCCGCTCCTAGGAAACCCTGTACAGGGTCACTGTGAGTTGGAAACAACTCCATGGCACTGAACAACAACAAGATAACAAAAAGAGTCCTGGTATGGCACTGTGGGATAAGCACTGGACGGCTAACCGCAAGGTCAGCAGTTCAAACACCAGCCACTCCTTGGAAATCTTATACAGGGTCACTATGAATTGGAACCCACTTGACAGAACTTAACAACAACAAGATACCATTCTAGATTCCCTTAGTATTTCCCCAAACTTCCCTTATAAAATACTTATCAATATTCAGTTCCTACTCTGTTCTATGTCCTGGTTTGGTGCTGTTGGTTAATGCACTAGACTTCAAAGTCGGTTTGAACCATAAAGTTGGCAGTTCAAGCTCACCAGCGGCTCCTAGGAAACCCTATACCTGATGGCTGTGAGTCAGAACTGACTCAATGGCACATAACAACAACTCTGTTTTAGGTTCTGTTTTAGTCCTATTAGGTGTCTATTCTTCCATTGGTCTTTTAGGGATTCTGTCCTTAATATATCAAAAATGGAATTTGTCATCTTCCCGAAATCCTGATTTTTAACCCTCTTCTATCTGTGTGCCAGTTCAATCAGTGATCTTTACTAAACATAAATTAGATTATGACATGCCACATACGCACACATTAAAGTTCTTAGGTTCTAAAACTTCAGTTAAAATCTAACAATCAACTACATAAATAGGATGCAAATTACATTTTTTTTTAAATGTTAGTGCTGATTCTCAAAATCACTAACTTGCATTGTAGATTTACTCTTAAGATCGCATTGGTCAAGAACTAATTTCGCAGAATATTTTATTCAATGTTAAGTTAGATATGCGCAAATAGGTAATTCAGGTAAAGAAAAAGTCATATCAGGTGGTGGTGGTTGTTAAGTGCCATTGAGTCAGTTACAACTCAAAGTGACCCTGTATACAGTTTCCAAGGAGCAACTGGTGGTTTTGAACTGCTGACTTTGTGGTTAGTAGTCCAATGCTTATCCTACAATGCCACACCAGGACTCCCTATAACAGGTACTCTGTGAATAACTTTAAGATATGAGATTAGCAAATGCAAAGAAAGCCTGTCTAAATTCTTTTCCCATTTTCAGGTACTCCGTGGATCGGCACACAGATATGGACCGAATATTCAACATTGATTCTGGAAATGGTTCCATTTTTACATCAAAACTTCTTGACCGGGAAACAGTGTTGTGGCATAACATTACAGTGATAGCAACAGAGATCAGTAAGTCTAATCTACTACTGCTGCCATTCCTGATTGATGGAGCGGCTATCCCAGCAAGGGCTCATGGAGCAACGCTGAAACTCGCTCCCATGTATTTGTTGATCCCGCTTAATATATATTGAGGGAAAGAGCCAAGCAATGGTTTTCAGTAATGTTTCTTCTAGACATGTGTTGGTTAATTCATAAATAATAATAGTGAAATTCATAAAGAAATTTCACAATGGTGAAAATTCTGCAGCTTGGAAACAATGTAATGTGAATGTATCATACAAATGAGGTTGGGTTTGTACATGTTGAATTTGGTTCCAAAAACCTTCTGAAACAAAGCATTACAGACACAGCTGAAACATGGATTCACTTATGTTAGAACTTGTATGAGGGGAGGTCAAATACACTCTTAAAGTGTAATATTATTTAGAAAGTGGTTAGAGATTCATCCTCAAGATTTCTATGGAATTTCTATCTCAAAATCTTTAAAGTGAAGAATTACAAATTTCCACTTTTTCATGGTACATGAAATGAGCAACATAAAACAAGTGACCAATAAAATGTTTACAATGAATTACTATAGCAGTCTCTCTGAAATGTAAGGCAAAACAAAATAATGCCATAAGAGCGTTTCAATGAAAATTACTCTACACAATAAAAAATTGTGCAGACAGTATGTAGACCTAAGTGCATAAATGAAATACAATCTTTAAAATAGTATCTAAGTTTCTGGGTTTTTTAAGCCTTCTGGATCATAACTCAGTTTTCCATTTTAAAAGTCTTTGTTTGGGTTGTTTTTTTTTTTCTTTAAGCTCTGTTTGGGTAGCTAGTGTGAAATGTTGCGTATCATATGGCATAGTCCAGTTGTAAATTTCGTCAACATAAATCATGAGATTTGAAGTGGCTGAAAGATAGTGGGTAGAATCCTATATAGCCAATCTGGGCTAGGCGTTTGTCTGCTAACCACAAAGTCAACGGTTCAAACCCAGCAGCCATTCCAAGGGAGAATGATGAGACTAACTGCTCCCCTAAAGATTTACAGCCTTGAAAACCCTCAGAAAACCCTCAGACTCGACTATGAGTTGGAACCGACTGAATGACAGTGCATTTGGGGATTTTTATATGCAAATGCAGTATTGCTTTTTGATAGCGATAAGGACAGCTCATTATCAGTTTATTGGGTGGGAGTTTGCTCTTCATAATTTATGGGAAGGTACTGATGTGGATAGCAATGGCAGAACATGCTAAAAGCTTTAAAATTACAAAATTATTTCCCACTAAAAAGGGCCATTTGCTGAACATCATGAAATTTAAGCTTTTTTTGTGGATGATCTTATTCCAATTTATGTTTTACTAAAGTAGTCATTTCATAAGTATTTTAAGCTTTGGGCCTAAAAAGTTCTGTTTTAAGATTTAATGTCTTTATGACTCATTTGAAACTATTAGTGATTAAGGTCTTTTAAAGGTTCAGCTTCAGCACCCACTCTGGAGCCTTTGTTCTTGCTGTTTCTTCTACCTGGAGAGCCAGAAATAGTCACTTGGCTTCATCCTCTGTATTCATGTCTCTACATAAATGTCATTTCATCAAAGAAGCTGTCCCTGGTCATCTATTTACAGCAGCACCACCATCTCTATTTTTTCTATAGAGCTTACCAATATCTGATACATTCTATATTTGTGTTTACAGTTTGTCTACCTTCATTAGGAAGGAGGGAGTCCCTGAGTGGTGCTAACGGTTGATTTGCTAACATAAAGGTTGGAGGTTTTCAAGTCCCCAGTGACATTTGATTCTGAAAAATCAGCTATTGAAAACCCTATGGAAAATTGTTCTACTCTGATCCACATGGTGTCACCATGGATCAGAATCAATGCAATAGCAACTGGCTACTGGTCCAGGATGTAGGATCTTTCTAATGACCCTTAAGTGTCCCAGCACCCACAATAGTGACCAGCCCACCAAATATGCATAGAGTGAACAAACAAATGAATAAACGTATGTGTGGAATGAATGAACAGAGTTTTATATCAGGAGTCTATCTTCCATACTATCCCAGAAACTATCATAAGAGGCAACTCAGGTGCTTCATTTACCTCAAGTCTTCAAACGTCAGTTGTGCTCTACCACTATTCTAGGTGAACATGTGGTCTTTGGATTCAAGCAGAGCCAGTTTTGAATCCAGTCCCCACTTCCTTATAGCTTTGTGAACTTGAATACATTACTTAACTTCAATACCTCAGTTCCGTCTATCAAATGGAACGATATCTCTATCTTCCTCCAGAGTTTGTAAGAATTAAATGCTATAATGTAGCAAAGTGCTTAGCATAATATCTAGCTCTTGTTCAACATGCAAACTAAACACTGAAGACAATCAGCAGTCCTGTTGTTTTCTGGTGCTTCATCCACCCCTCCTACCCCACCTGGCTAGCAACTATGACATCGATATTTCAAATATGAGCTGGGTCATCCACGATGAACAAGTTTCAGCAGAGCTTCCAAATGAAAGCAAACTCAGAAGAAAGGTCTGAAAATCTACTTCCAAAAATTCATCAGTGAAAGCTATAGATCACAGGAGGATATTGCCCAGTACAATTCTGGAAAATGAGTCTCCTGGGTTGGAAGGCACAACACAATGGTACAACAGTATACTCAAACATAGCAATGATCATGAAGGGGGCCCCAGATGGACACTGTTGTACACGGGATCACCGTGGGTTGGTGCTGACTTGCCAGCAGCTAACAACAACAGCAATATGCAGTTGAATTATATCGGCACCAGTAGCTTTGTCTCCCAGGTATTTCCACTGGGCGTATCTTAACTCCAGAAGTGCCAAACAATCCAATTCTACTTTCTTGTGACCGCCTTAACCTGTGTCCCTCACAGCAGCGTTCAGGAACCTCCACAAGAATGAGCATGAAGGAGAGTGTGCATGTTGTCTACCAGGAATGGGCCATCAGCATATAAGTGCATTTTCTCTTCTTTTGCGTGTTGCAGATAATCCAAAGCAAAGCAGCCGAGTGCCTCTATATATTAAAGTTCTAGATGTCAATGACAATGCCCCAGAATTTGCTGACTTTTATGAAACCTTTGTCTGTGAAAAAGCGAAGGCCGATCAGGTGAGTTCATAAGAAATCACATTCAGATTTACAATAGAATCGGATGAATTTAGCATTCCTAATAACTCATTTGAGACACAGAACTGAGAGCTAGTTTTGAATTATCTATGACATGATTGTTAAAGAAATTAATACTATCAACAAGAACCAGGACTAATGTTTAACTTGCCCAAGAGAATAATTTTTAAGGGCTTGAAAGTTCATTGTCTGAAAGATTGAGGCTGATTTCAAATCAGTGTTAAGTTTTCATTAAAATAAGTAGTTCATGCTTTATTGGAAATATATATATATGTATATATATATATTGGTAAGCAGATAGGCTTAGTTACATACATGGAAGTAATGCCTGGAAAAAATTTACCATACATGGAAAAGTTTACCATGCATGGAAAAAACAGAATATATTTTACAGTTCCCCATCATTCATTCATATTTTCACTTATTTTTATTGTGTATTCATATGAGCAATTAAATGTTTTACTGTTTCATACATTTGGTAACACCGTGGTTAAAATGCTCATCTGCTAACCAAAACATTGGCAGTTCGAACTCAGTCTGCTCCCATAAAGATTTATAACCTCAGAAACCCTACATGGCAGTTCTACTCTGTGCTATTGGGTCACTAAGGGTCAGATTCAACTCGACGACAGTGGAGTTCCCACTTGAAGTAGGTGCCAATGGTATATAATGCTAGATAGAGTCTGTCCAAATGCAAGTGTGTTCATGTTAAAGTAGGAAGATAAAGTTACTACATTTTTATGCTCATTTTCTTTGTAACTTATCTGAAAGTTGATGGCTCTGGCTTGTGACCTTATGTATCAAGACTGCATTACTAAACAGGCTGTCCAAATAGTGTTTCCATGTTGTTACGTTGCAATGTTGTGTCAAATAATAAACAAATCCAGACTTTGGTTGGGAAATACTTGGTTCAGAAAAAAAGTTGACTACAAGGAGGACAGAGACATTAGAGGGAGGAGTCTATTACAATAAGGAGAACAGTGTGGTCAGAAGGTCAGCAAGTATCTGGAGAGCCAGGTGAAATGTGTTTATAGAGGCAAGTGTAAAAAGACCAGAAAGAGAGGCATAAGATCACTTGGTAAATCGGAGCATGTTTTATGCTGAGGCAGGCTATTTCCACGGAGGGGCCCTTAATGAAGGGTTGTGTGTTGGCTCAGGTTGAGGGTGGGCCAGAATGCAGGGACCTGGGAAAGAAAAGAAGCTTTAACAACATTTCCTTAACAAGCATTTTGTTTCTGATTGATCAGTGAGGACAAGCAGTTCAGTTAATCATCTATGAGGCCAAGAATGGGATTGTGGCTGGCCTTGTCAAAGGGGAACAAGGGAGCGTTTATGAGTCTTACCTAAGTCATCTGGGGAAGAGTGGTTCTTTGCAGTTTAAGCTATTTTCCTTGACACAAAAGGTGTGGAGATTTCATTAAAGGTCGCTGTTTCCAGCATCACAGGGTTCCGGTAAAATTCAGGTTTGTCAGCTGTCACTCTTGAGCAGTGTTTCTCTACTGGGGGTGATTTTTGCCCACCAGAAGACATTTGGCCATGTCTGGAGACATTAACAAGTATGCTGTTAAACATCCTACCATGCACAAGACAACCTCCACAGCGAAGGATTATCCACTGCTCTAAGATTTTCTAACCCACCAATTTAAAAAGAGTGTATTCATTGCAAAGTTGTTTTTGTGTTGTTGTTGTTTTTTATCATTTTTCATAATTAATTTACTTTCATTGTTGTTGAATATGCTATCATTTTTAGTAAAAACTAAAGCACATTTATTCAAGACATTTACTACCAAACTGTAAGACATACTTTTGAGTTAGCAAAACTCTGTGGCTTTATTTTAGTTGATTCAGATCCTACGTGCCATTGACAAAGACGACCCTTATAGCGGCCACCAATTCTCATTCTCACTGGCCCCTGAAGCAGGCAGTGGCTCAAATTTCAGCATTCAAGACAACAAAGGTAAACGTACACAAGTTACATTCTCTATCAGCATATGTGGTTCCATATCCTATCACAGTAGAGCCAATACGTGGTGCGTTACTCATACACATTCACCATTACTTTCTGGTTCCAGACAACACAGCGGGGATCTTAACTCGGAAAAATGGATATAACAGACAAGACATGAGCACCTACCTCCTGCCTGTGGTCATTTCAGACAACGACTACCCAGTCCAAAGCAGCACTGGGACGGTGACTGTCCGGGTCTGTGCATGTGACTCCCACGGAAACATGCAGTCCTGCCATGCGGAGGCACTCATCCATCCCACCGGGCTGAGCACAGGGGCTCTAGTTGCTATCCTTCTTTGCATTGTGATCCTACTAGGTAAGCTAGTTCTCCCTACATCCCATCTCCCCCCTGAGGAGGGGCCCACACTGCAAATTAGATCCTCTAGATTTATCTGCCTCTCCCAGTAAGGCATACAACTTGATCTAGGTGTTGTAGAGTTAACATGCTGAGAATCTGTTGTTCAACTCTGAATTCATTTTTGCTTGAAAATAACTTTGGAAACTGAGCAGATGTGAAACTTGCCCATTCTCTGCCTACCCAGGAAATCATTCCTCTAAAAGAATCTCTTGTCTATCAAAATTCTTGAGGGTAAACCTCGGGGGTGGAGGGTTGAGGGCACTATAAGTATGCCCTTTTCCTTTCATTTATTGTTTAATTATTTAATCTGCTGAAGCATTGTGCAGTTCTAAGGAGGGGAAGTCATCAAGCAGGTGCACATGATAAAGGATCCTTCTACAAAGGTAAACTTTAAAAACTGATGAGGAAGGAGAAAGAGGAATATGATGACTTTTTCTCTGTCATAAAGGAAAATAAACACTATGTAATTTTCTTAAATTGGCAAATTTATTTTGACCTAAATGACTGTGTCTTTAGCTCTCTGGAGGCCACATATGTATGTCTATTATTTCTCAGACTCTTTGTAATAACTTTTGTGGTGAAGGAAATAGATCTGGGACCCACTAGAAACCAGAAACAAATGTGGTAACAGAAAGTCAAGGTCTAATCATCTAATGATGATTCAAATGAAATGTTTGCTCCCAGTCAACTTCTAAAACACATATATTGAGTTCAAATTGCTGAACAGTCCCTGGCCGCTTTGTAAACTAAAGAATCGAATGTTACTTAATGCAAACCTTCCAAAAATAAAAGCAAGATTTGAAAAGCTTACCTAAACAATGAAAAAAAGGAAAGAGTTAGAATTAACCTGGATTGCACAAGATGGGAAAAGATTTAAAACAATGAAGACATCATGTTTTGTGAAGAATAAAGGAGAACCTACATTTCTCCAAGAAGAGAGTGCCTAGGGAACCCTGCTTAAGAACTCCACAATCCAGATCAACTTTGCTAATTATAACTCAAGCCTGGAAACTCAACTACAGAGCTGTGATTCTCTTTGTCAACTAAGATTTGGGGAAAGTATTTTAAGATAGGAGGATAAATAAAAACTGACAGTATGCAAAGGCAAATCAGTGTTTCTCATGGTGTGAGCCTGGAAAAATCATTTTGGAAAAGGAGGATATGAGCGTTCTTTTTGAATTAAAAGGCTACATTTTTAGAAGGTTATATATTTTTAAAGCATCAGGTCATATCCTGTGGACTCTTAGTATGTCTAGGGAAGGAGAGCTCACTTGGCATTGGATAAAGTTGATTCTTGGTTTTCCTTCACTATCTACCCATTTCATTTTCTACTTCCTTCTAACCAGCTCACTTTGTCTGCCCTCATTTCCTTTCTCCAATGTGTTTGCTGTCTCTGCCTCACTCCCCATTTGCTTCACTGCCTCCCACATTTTGTCTAGCTTCTTCAGAATTCTGTGCCTAATGAAAAAGGAGAGAAATAGAATTTAATGTTTGGAGGTGCACACGGTGGGCTAAATACTGTACAAATGGCTATATAGATGGTTTTCTCATTTAATACTCAGAACCATCTGGTATTTATTTATCTGTATCTTAACTGTGAAAACCAAGGCTCCAAGATATTATGTCATCTAGCCAAGTCACACAAATTGAAAGCCCACGTTTTCTCCCGACAGACACTTGGTGCTTCCAAGCTGCTTCCTCTGTGACCTTGTGTAATGCAGGGCAATGTCCAGGCTAAAGGAAAGCCCACACCGACAATGGTTCACACCCACCAGTGGCTCCTTGGAGACCCTATATAGTGTCACTATGAGTCGGAGCCAGTTCAATGGCACCTAACCACAACATTCTGTAATAATAAAACAGTAAAAACTACCACATGTCACACTTTATAGTGCTTTGAAGTTCACAAAACTTTCACTTTTATTAACTCATTCCTTTAGACAACACTCTGCTTACTTAGAAGGATCAAATCATTTATGTTATTTTAGGTCTTCTGATCTCAACTATCTTACTGCCTTCTAGTTTTATGGGATTTGAGCACCAGTTTCTCCAAGTACAAACTTGTCCATTCCAATAACAAACTAAACATAAAACCCACCTCAGTGCTGCCTTCTGGCACCAAGGGGCGGGAGAAAAGGAGAAGGTTCCATTCTTGATGTAGGCTCCATACCCAGCCCTGTGACTTTATCAGAATGTTTTTTCTCCACATGCTTAGAAATTACATTGTACATTTTTTTTTAAAGTTAGCAGTGATTTCTCTTTTAGACAAGTATGGTGTTATTGTGATTAAGTGCCATCAAGTCGGTTCTGACCCATAGCTATCGTGTTTCCAAGGAGCAACTGGTAGGTTTGAACTGCTGACCTTGTGATTTACAGTCCAGTGCTGATCCTACAGTGCCACACCAGGAGTCTTTAGCCAAGTATATTCTCCAGAAATTCTGTGCAAATGTGCATGCAGCCAAATAAGAAGAGATATGTAGACCGTTTTGGAGTCCTGGTGTGGCGCTGTAGGATAAGCACTGGACCACAGGTCAGTTTGAGCCACAAGATTGGTGGTTCAAATTCACCAGCTGCTTCCAGGAAACCCTATACAGGGTTGCTATGAGTCAGAACCAACTCAAAGGCACTTAACAACAACAGCAATATGGACAACTTTAGCATGGAAGAACTAAGCATGAATAAAGGCCTTTGACTTAACTGAATACGATCTCTGTTTTTTAAAGAATCGTATTTTCAGGAAATCACTTCAGATATGCATAGGAAAACTAGAGGAAATTTAAGTTATAGGAAAATTGTTGTTATGTGCCATCGAGTCAATTCCAATTTAAAAGTGACCCTGTATAAGTTTCCCAGAAGCAGCTGGCGGTGATAAATTCCTGCTGTTTTGCCTTAAATTACTAAATGAACCTGTGTACATCAGGGTTTAATCCTTTGAGAGACAGTTGATTCGATTCTTCTCTCAAATCTCAAAGGCTATCCTTAGTTACAACCATCTGTCTTGCAAAGATGTGCCATTTGTCACACTGAAAATCAACCCACAGCCTAACAAGGACCCCTGGTTCTTTCATCCAGCTGCAGGATCTCTTAGCTGTTTCTCAAACACCTAGCCCATTCCCATCCAGGTCTACCCGGCCTGGAATTCTTCTTTGCCAGGTAATTCCTTTGAAAACTCCTCATGCCTTTGGTCATATATCACTTCTTCGATTATGCAACTTCCCCACAAAACATGCACAGTCCCCCAAACATACACAGAAACCCTCTCATCCTCCTTACACTGCTCTGCCTTGCCTTGTTTACATACCATTATCACTTTCTGTGATAAACACTGGACCACAAACGCCTCAGAAACCCTACACAGGATTGCTATGAGTCAGAACCAACTTGATGTCACTTAACAATAACAATATCACCTTCTAATAATGTCCATAATTATTAATAGAATGAAAATGTTCATTGTTGATTTTCTAAAATAAAAACCCTATGGGCCATAAAAGAGTGAGAGATTGCTTCAGTCTTTTAAGGTCCTAGGACATTTACCTATTGTTTCATTGGTTGTGCCAAGAACCCTACATGGCACAGTTGTCATTGTGAAGTGCCATCGAGTCGAGTCGACCCATAGTGACCCTGTATAGGATTTCCAAGGAACAGCTGGTGAGCTTGAACCACCGACCTTGTAGTTCAAATGGCTTTGCAGTCTGACGCATTAGCCCACAGAACTAAATAACTGTTAATTGAATGGATGGTTAGATGGATGCATGCATGAACATTCTGAATAAGGTGACAAATGCGCTATTAGAATACATTCTGGTGGCATCAACATGTGTACAATTATACAACCACACTCTTGAAAATGGCAAAACTGCATATTCTTTAGAACTACTTTATAAGCCAAACCTGTATCAAAGCATAGAAATTGAGAATCTGACCAACCTACATTTGGTCATAGCTCTACTTTTCAGTGACCTGTCCATGTGACCACTCTCAACCTCCCTTTTATCTGATATAAAATGGAGCTATAATAATGCTGCCATCTTTGTTGTTAGGTTCCGGCTCGTAGTGACTGTGCACAACAGAACAAAATACTGCCCAGTCCTGCAGCATCCTCAGTGTGGTTTGTTCTGAGCCAATGGTTGTTGACACTGTGTCACTCCATCTGGTTGGGGGTCTTCCTCTTTTTACCAACCATTCACTTTACCAAGTATAATTTTTTTAAAAAAAAAAGCTTAACAGGATGTGTTTATTAGTTTATAGAGCCAAGTATACATGCGTGGTGCTTCAAACAGAGTTAGTGTTAAATGTTTTTATTTTTCTGGATGCAAAGCCATCTGATGCTTGAGGTGGATACCGTAAATACTAGAATATTACTGCAGCTATAATGTCATTCTCCTGGGACTGGTCCTTCCCGATAAATTTATCCAAAGAACAGCAGACAGAATCTCACCATCTTCACTTCTAAGGAGCATTCTGGCTGCACTTCCTCCAACACAGATTACTATGCTCTTCTGGTAGTCCATGGTACTTTCAATATTCTTCACCAACACCATAATTCAAATAAACCAGTACTTCTGTGGTCTTTCTTATTCACTTTCCAACTTTCACATGCCTATGAGACAGCTGAAAATACCATGGCTGATGTCAGGCACAACTTAGTCCTCAAACTGACAGCGTTGCTCTTTAACACCTTAAAGATGACTTTTGTAGCAGATTTGCCTAATGCAATACATCATTTGGTTTCTTGACTTTTGTTTCCATGAGCACTCAATGTGGATACACACAAAATCTCTTCTTTGTTTATCAGGCTGTTAATCATTGGTCCAGTGGTAAGAATATTTATTTTATTTTCATTGAGATATATAATCCATAACAAACACTGTAATCTTTGATTTTCATCATTTAGTATTTTAAGTCTTCACTTTTAAGCAAGATTATGTCATCTGCCTATCTCAGTTTGTTAATAAGTCTTCCTCCAATACTAATGCCATGTTCTTCTTCATATAATACTGCTTCCTTTATTATTTGCTCAGCATACCGACTGAATATGTATGTTGGTGATGGTTATGTCCCAGAAAGTCAGTTCCGACTCATAGCAACTGTACAGGATTTCCAAAGCTGTAAATCTTTACAGGAGCAGAAAGCCTCTTCTTTCTCCCATGAAACAGCTGGTAGTTTCAAACTGCTGACCTTAAGGTTCGCAGACTGATTCATATAATGAAAAGATAAAACTCTAGTGCACACATTTCCTGATTCTAAACCATTCGGTATCCCCTTATTCTGTTCAAACAACTGCTTCTTGGTTTATGTATTGGTTCCTCATAAGCACAATTAACTGTTCTGGAATGCCCATTCTTCATAATACTATCCATAATTTGTTGTGATCCACACAGTCAAATGCCTTGGCATAGTCAATAAAGCACAAGTAAACATCTTTCTGATACTCTCTGCTTTCAGCCAAGAGCCATCTGGCATCAGCAATGACATCCTCATTCTATATCCTCTTCTGAATCCAGCTTCAATTTCTGGTAGCTCCCTGTCTGCATACTGCTACAATCATATTTGAATTTTCTTCAGCAAAACTTTATTTTCATGTGATATTGATTATATTGTTTGATGATTTCTTCATTCTAATGGATCACCTTTCTTTGGAATCGTCACAAATACGTATCTCTTCCATAGGTTGGCTAGGTAGCTGTCTTCCAAATTTCTTGACATAGATGAGTGAGCACCTCCAGTGCTGCATCCATTTGTTGAAACATTTTATATTCCATCAGTTCCTGGAGTCCAGTTTTTCACTAATTCCTTCATTGTAGCTTGGACTTCTTCCTTCAGTACTATCAGTTCTTGATCATATACTACCTCTTGAAATGGTTGAGCATCAACCAATACTTTTTCATACAGTGACTGTATTCTTCCCATCTTCTTTTGATGCTTCTTGCATCATTCAATATTTTGTTCATAGAATCCTTAAATATTGCAATCCAAGGCTTGAATTTTTTCTTCAGTTCTTTAAGCTTGAGAAATGTTTTGGTGTTCTATTTTCAGTTCTCTGCACATTCATTATAATTCTTTACTTTGTCTTCTTAAACTGCCTTTTTACTTCCTCATTTCTTCCATTTGTTTTTGCTTCTCTTTGCTCAAGAGCAAGTTTCAGAGTCTTTTCTGACATCCATTTTGGTCTTCTCTTTCTTTCTTGTCTTTTTAAAGAGCTTTTGGTTTTTCATGTATGATGTTCTTCATGTCATTCTACAACTCTCTGGTCTTCGGTCATGAGTGCCTAATGCCTCAAATCTGTTCTTGAAATGATCTCTAAATTCAGATGGGATAATCTCAAGGTTATATGATGGCTCTCATGGACTCATTTTAATTTTCTGCACTTTCAGCCTGAATTTACATGTAAGTGATTAATGTTCTATTCTACAGTCAGATCCTGACCTTATCTTATCAGATGATACTGAGCTTCTCTATCATTTCTTACCACAGATGTAATCAATATGATTCCTGTGTATTCCATCTGGTGAAGTCCACATGCATAGCCACCTTTTATGTGGCTGAATAGAAGATATTTGAAATGATGAAATTGTGGGCCTTAACAGAATTCTATCATGCAGTCTCCAGCATCATTTCTATCATCAAGGACATTATTTTCCAGCTACTATCCTTCCTCTTTTTCCCAACCTTCACATTCCAATCACCAGTAATTATCAATACACCTTGGTTGCATGCTTGATCCATTTGAGACTAAAGAAATTGGTTGTACATTTGTTCATTGTTGTTGAGTGGATTCCAACTTCTAGTGACCCTGTGTAGGGTTTCGAAGGCTTAAAACTTTATGGGAGCAGGAAGTCTTGTCTTTCTCCCACGAACCACCTGGTGGCTTTGAACTGTCAAACTTGTCCTATGATTCATCACTGGCTTTAGTGGCTGGTATGTAAAATTTGAATAATAGTGCCCTTAACTGGTTTCCTTAGTAGTTGTGTGCATGTTATCCTATCATGGACAGCATTGGACTTCAAGATAAATCTTGAAATGTTCTTTTTGATGGTGAATGTGAGTCATTCCTCTTCAATTTGTCATTCCAACATAGTAAACCATGTGATTTTCAGACTTAAAATGGCTACTACCAATCTATTTCAGCTCACTAATGCCTAGGAAATCTTATGTATTCTATTTCGTTTTTGATGACTTTCAATTTTCCTAGACTCATACTTTGTACATTCCACCTTCCAATTATTAATTCATGTTGCAGTTTCTTCATCCCATTTTGAATTGTGCCCCATCAGCCTACTTTCACCATTAAGGTCATCTCTACTTTGAGAAGGCAACTCTCTTTCCCAGTCATATTTTGAAGGTCTTCTGACCTGAGGGGCTCATCTTCCAGCACTATATCAGACAATGTTGCACTGCTATTCATAAGGTTTTCAGTGGCTAACCATTCAGAAGTGGTCTTCCTCTCCTTCTTCCTAGTCTGTCTTAATCTGGAAGCTCTGCTGAGTGATCCTTCTGGTATTTAACATACTGGTGGCATAGCTTCCAGTATCACACCACCACCTAAGACCCCACAGTGTGACAAACTGACAGATGAGTTGCGGTTGTAGGGCTCTTGTTGTTATTGTTGTTGTTGTGAAGTGCCGTCGAGTCAATTCCAACCCCTAGCAACACTGTCTAGGGTTTCCAAGGAACAGCTGGTGAGCTTGAACCACCCATCTTGCAGTTCAAATGACTTTGCAGTCTGACGCATTAGCCCGCAGCACCATACCAGGATTCCTATCATTTAAATGAAATTGATATAAAACAAAGAGCCCCGGTGATGCAACAGCTGGTAATCAAAAAAGTGGCTCAAACCAATCCAGCAGTTCCCTGGGAGAAGAACCTAATGATCTGCAACCTTAGCTAAGTAAACCCTATGGGGCAGTTCTACTTTGTCACATGGGGTTGCTATGAGTTGGAATTGACTTGTTGGCACCCAACAACAGCTTAGTGCAGTGTGTGGCACAAAGAAAGCATTTGATAAATATAATCAATTATGGTTGCTAACAACAACAACAACTGGTTGCTAATATTAATAATGTCTGAAATTTTAATATATATACCCATGGTTGTGCATATATATCCATTAATATATATACAAACATATATTGTTGTTAGGGGCCGTACAGTAGATTTGGACTCATAGCAACCGCATGTGTTTTTCAAGTTTGTAACCTTTCAGAAACACATCACCAGGAGGTACTTTGGAGGTGTCTCTGAGGACAGCGAAGAGGACCCACAGGCTGCAGGGAGCAACAGCAATGGCTACTATTATTTCTAGATGATGGCTACACGGTCTCACCCTTCTAGCTATGTCCAATCACAATTTGCATGCTAGAATTGCTCCATCCTTAGGAACTTCTAATAAGAACACTATTCTGTTGTGTGGGGCTGAGAGGGGGGATGGGGCCCTGCTACCTGACCTTTCATGATAACTTAATTGGCCAACCAAAAACAACAACAACAACCGTGATTTCAGATCCTTGATTGGCAACAATGTATAACTGCAATCCCAAATGCAGACACTTGCATAAAATGGCGATGGTCAAAGGCTACTGTACCACAAGTTGGCTTTTTGAGAAAGTTAGACATTCTGTACTGAGCAGCCTACTGTGTCCTCAATGTTGTGCCCACCCACCCAAACCCACTAATAACCAGGCTTGCAACTCTCTTCTCCAGCTCTGTTCTCCAGCTAAATATTAAGTATTAACAACTTAACAAGATCAATAAAAACTCTCTGCATGTCTCAGCATTCCCTGTAAAAAACAGAACAAAACAAAAACGTTCAGTTAGTAGTCCAGCATGTAACCATTTGCCCCACCCAGAGACTTCCATATACTAAGGTAAACTCAACAAGTATTGCTTCTAGGATTCTAGTTCATATATGCAGAGGCATATCCCAAATAAAACAGGATTAAACATGTGTCTAAGATCAATGGATGGCTTTAGGCAAGTTCTCTCCGTAAAATACTTGTCTTAATCTTATTAGGATGCCTCAAAAAAAAAAAAAAGGTCCAATCAAAACAGTGACTTCTGAGGGAATCTGCTAGGCCAGTACAATTCAAGGAACATAGATCAGCTCAGAAAGTTATGACCGTTATTTTTTGGAATCTCAAAGAACCAAAGATAATCACAGGTCTTATTAGGAAGAAGTTTTAAGAAAATTGAAAATTGCATTGGTAAGAAAAAGACCTGGAAATTTGCACCATGGATTTCTTTCTATCATAACAATGCACCAGCTCATTCTTTGAGGGTAACAAGGACTGTAGTATGAGAATTTCTTTGGGAAACCTTACCTCACTCAGATATCTCTGATCTTGTCCCTCCAGACTCCTTTATGTTCCCAAAATGCAAATAACATTTTAAAGGAACAAGATTTTAAGGGCTTTGAGGATGGCAAAACTGCCATTTTGACATGGCGTAAGTCTAAGAGTGCAGAATTCATCAGCGAAATGTTGGAGAGATGGAAACACCACCTTCAGAAATGTGTAGACCTAGATGGAGGAAACCAAGAAACGATAGCTTTACATTTTAATACTTTGGTTTAATAAAGCTTCTATGAGTCTATAGCAATACTTTTAACGTGCCCTCATATATGCATACCTGGTGAAAAGCTATTCTTCTGTGATTCTTAATGCAATACTTCAATTTTCAAGGCTCATAAAAATTAGAGCATGTTACGGTTGAGATCGTAAAGAGCACTTCCTCAGATGGACTCCCTGGACAAACCCAGTTCACTAACTTTGTGCCCTGTTTTCACTCTAAGATGTCTCTGTGTTTCCATTTTCCCACTCATTGGTCCATTTGTAGAAGTGCCACTTTACAGGTAGCCAGATGTCCCCTACCCAAGTGCAAAGAAACACTTTGTTATTGTTAGATGCCATTGAGTCGGTACCGACCCATAGCGACTTTATGCGCAGCAGAATAAAACGCTGCCCGAACCTGGGCCAGCGTCACTGTTGCTGCGACGCTTGAGCCTATCGATGCTGCCACTTGGCTAATCCATCTCGTTGGAGGTCTTCCTCTTTTTCTCTGACCCTCCACCTTACCAAACATGAAATCCTTCTCCAGCAACTGGTCCCTCCTGACAATATGTCTGAAGTATGAGAGATGAAGTTTGACCATCTTGAAACACCAGGAACCACTTAAATACAATTCTTGCTTTCCCTCTAAATTGAGTTAGGAGGAATCATCAAAAGAACAAACATTCTTGTAAGTCCATCTTCTGCCTATAACTGATTGGAATACCTAAAATGGGGCTACAACGTGCCCAGTGAAGGAGGCTTCCTGCGGAGCCTCTGCAATATATAAGATTGTAGGTAGAAGCATGAACCACATCCAGATCTCCAGAGATGGGAAATTTCCACTTTAAAGGATGAGCAGACCAGCCTGGAGCAGCTAGAAGAACAGAAGATACTTCATGAAAGAAAGACCTACAGGAAAAATACAAAACAATAGAGGCAGACGGACTGTTACTACAAGAACAAACAAGTTGCTTGCCCAGGAAGCATCAAGGCAAGTGGTCGGGTACCCTCAGTGCAAACCACCTTCCAAGACTAAGACTCAATGGGAATACATGCTCTGATTGGTGACCACACTCATCACCAATAAGGGGAAGTAAGGAAAAAACAGCAATGAAGCGACGAGCTAAGCCCTGCAATGTGGAGAGTGAAGCGTTCAGCTAACAAAAAGAGGGGGTATATGCACAAGAACACCCACACTTGCAGATAATACCCACTTGACCTGGCTTCAATGACTGGATGGTCAGAGCTCAACCAGAAGAGGAAAAAAAGAGGAATCTGATACTGTTTGATGAACTTGACCTACACCTATGGATGCAGTAGCTCAAAAGAGGGAACAAATTCTTACAGCAAGAATCATTCCCACCCCCTCCACACACAGAGTAGACAGGGATGGGCAACTTGGACATTGGCTACCCAAAATGTGGTGGCCTACAAAGACAAGAAGTGACTGGCTTACAAGCTTTCAAGAGGGAACCTAGATGTGCTGAAGACCTGGGGGGCACGGGGGAAGGATTGCATGAAGGGGATTATAACCATGGCAATGAGACGATATACGATAGAATGAATGTAAAACTAATGTTCTCCCATGCAAACTATCACATAATTCACAATAAAACATTTAAGAAAAAAAAAGAGGGAACCTAGAGCCAGGGGGCCTGGAGGAGGCAGAATCTCCAGTGAGTAGTATCCAATCTGTCTAGGCAGATCTGATGGAATGAAATGCAGATGGGTCTCTTATGATACAATAGTGAATAATTGTTATCAGGACTGATTGTGAGGGTTGGAAATGTAAAGGTAGACGTTTTATAGCAAGGAAGGGAGTGATTAACTTTCCAGTCTAGGAGTGGAGGCCCCTAGGACCATCAACGGAGAAAAGCCAAGAGTGGGACCCTACCCAGAGAAGCAGTGATGCCTGAAATGGAGGCAGAGAGGATGACGTGGAGAGATGGAGCAGCTGGGGACTTTAGATCCAGAGAGGGAGAAGGGCTGTGTGCTGAAGACTAAGGGGAGGGGGGAGTGTAGGGGGGCAGGCTTGCAGGGTATACCCTTTGGTTGGTTGAAGATGCATGGAGGGGATTGTAATCATGGCAATGAACCAATATGCGATAGAATTGAATGTAAAACTAATGTTCTCCCATGTAAACTACCATATAATTCACAATAAAAAAAAGAAAAGAAAAGAACAAGCATTCTGAGTAATAAATGTACAAAACATGAGCCTTTGAAAGATAAAAGAAGTTCTAACTTATATTGTCTTTTCTGTGTCACTCAAAGAGAAATAATTTGGTCTGTGTGAAATTACCTGCCCCTTTCATATTGGCTGAACTCCCAAGTTCGCAATGGCTTCCTGAGCTATATCTGGTGTCTCCAAGAATTATCTGTAACAATATTTCTTTATAGGTGGAAAGGTATGAAAACATTCACATCTCTACTTTGGGTTTTAAACTAGTTTTACACTTTTAAAAGAAGGCATAGTGCAAAAGTTATTTTAGATGTGAAGTTATGCAAACCTTTCAACACATTTCGGAAGGTGCCAGCCTTGTCCTTATAACCAGCATTTTAGGTGTTCAGCATAATTTGCACTCTTATTATTGCAGTATTTTCACTGTGCGTGAGCTTTTTTATTTTACTTCATTTTTTCCTTACCACAAAACTAGTGTGCAATCCATTTCAAAGCAAAAACAGGAAACTACTGACAAAATGTGATGGTGTTTTATCATCTATTCAAAATGTAACCTTCTTACAAATATTTACTCCAGTTTTGGAGTCCGGGTTTGATCATGTTTGGAGGCAAGTGCATCTCAAAAGGAATAAAAGTTGAGTCTGCAGTTTTCGAGAGAACTTTTTTAAACTTCCCTTTTGAGCACAGCGTTTCTTCCTGACGTTAATTGGGCGGCAAATTAACTTTCCCTTCCCTTCCTGTTTTGTTTCTGCTTCCAGTGACAGTGGTGCTGTTTGCAGCTCTGAGGCGGCAGAGGAAAAAAGAGCCTTTGATCATTTCCAAAGAGGACATCAGAGATAACATTGTCAGTTACAATGATGAAGGCGGCGGTGAAGAGGATACCCAGGCCTTTGATATCGGCACCCTAAGAAACCCTGAAGCCATTGAAGACAACAAATTACGGAGGGACATCGTGCCCGAAGCCCTTTTTCTACCCCGACGGACCCCAACAGCTCGTGACAACACCGACGTCCGAGATTTCATTAACCAAAGGTTAAAGGAAAATGATACGGACCCCACGGCACCGCCCTACGACTCCTTGGCCACCTATGCGTACGAAGGCACCGGTTCGGTGGCCGATTCTCTGAGCTCGCTGGAGTCGGTGACCATGGATGGAGATCAAGACTATGACTATCTGAGTGACTGGGGCCCTCGGTTCAAAAAGCTAGCAGATATGTACGGAGGGGTGGACAGTGACAAAGACTCCTAATATGTTGCCTTTTTTCCTTTTCCAATGCGACACTGAGAAACGTGAAGTGGCTCTTTCTTTGTATTTATCCACTATTCTCTGAAGGGTTCTCTCGTCTACCCGTTCCAAAAGTCAATGGCTGCAGTCTGTGTGGATCAAATGTTAGAGACTTTTTTCTAGTACACTTTTATGAGCTTCCAAGAGGCAAATTTTTATTTTTTAGTGCATCCAGTTTATGAAATCAGTCCAGTAGGTACCATACTAGGAGAGCCGACAGGGGACAATGTCTCCCTTAGGTCTCTGAGGGCAGGTTGGAACTCTTCCATTCCCACTGGCCTGGTCTTCTTACCACATCTCCTTGCCTCTGGTCAGATAGCTGTTCTGACTGTACATTTCACATGCAAATGAGGTGAAGAATTGTGCTTTAGTGGTAATAGTAACATGTCAGTAAAAGAAATGAGGGAGGGACAACAGTGAAGTTGGTCCTGGTGTATCAGAGATAATAAAGTGATACATGGACATGTGTTTCATATACAGTAAAACCTGCAAAAGTGAAAATCATGAAAAGGAAAACAGATCTCTTTCCCACTACTAGAGAGCCACAGGAAAGTAGTAAGACAGTTTTCTGTCAAAAGCAGAAAACGGGAGATGTAGGAAAAAATGGGGCAGTCTTGTGGAGTTCAACCCTCACAGGTTCCACTGTATTTCAAATGACAAAGAATTTTAAATGGCATTGGCCCATCCAGCTTGTTCTTCAGGAATTTCTCTGGTACCAACTACTAGCATCATGAATAGAAGCAAATTTAATGGTAACATTTAAAAAACAACAACAGAATTAGTAAAATTTCATTACTTAAGTTAACTTATATATTAGACATGCAAAAGTTTGTTCTTGTGCCACATGAGGGGAAATGGGGAAATAGCTAATAATGGTAACAAAGGAAATATTAAGCATACTTTAATGTTTTGGCCACCAACTATATCATGGGTCACCTGAAATTATTTCAACATCGGTAGGCTAAATTACAAAATAAGTCTAATTGTTTGAAAAGTTCTTGAAAGAACCATTCAGAAACAAATTTTAACTCCTTACCTGCATTGTCATTAGTATTATTTATCTATATTTGAAAAGTAACAATTTGAAGAACAATAATTCATATTCTTCACACACTTACAAAACTAGGATGAATGAATAAAGCTAAATTACATAAAACCCAAGTTCTGCTCTCTGAGTTTCATGGAGAGTAAGAGCTAGTGCATTTGAACTTAAAACCTGCCTTTCATATCTGGAAGCATCTATATATGGGATAGATATAGGTAGACGACGTTGGAATCTTGGTGAAAACTTCCCTATTATATGTTTGAGAGATGCTTAAAAAGGGAAAACCTGGATCCCTTCTACAAGAGTGTTTAAGATCATTTAAATGATAGTTGGCTTTCAAAAGCATTAATATTTTTGCATTGTTTTTAAGTGTGCTGTCATGGCAACTCCCATCATCCTTGCCTTTGAACTAATGATAAAGTAATGATCTCAAAATATGACAGAACGTAATGTAAAATCCATCCAATCTGTTATTTCTCTAATTATGCAATTAGCATAGTAGTCAGTGCTTATCCAGAGGACCTAGCTGAACGGATCTTATCCTTTGGCAGGTTCAAATCATTGACATCCTATGGCTTTTCTAATGAGTCTTATCATTAGAATCTTACACTGTTCGGGGATCAGAAATTTCCAAAGTACTGTAATGAAAACATCTTTATTTTGAAAACTTAAAAAACGGACTGTGTATATAGAATATGTACTTAAGAATATGCTGACTTTGTTTGTTAGTCTTAGGAGTTTATTTTCAATTAATGTTCATTTTCTACAGATAATCTTAGTAATATTTCCATTGGGGGATAGTGTCGTATCAGCACATATTTTCTGTTTGGAAATACACTGTTGTTTACTTGTGTTATAAAATAGGCATATTACCCAGGAAGTAACAGCAGTCCCTTGAAACAAAACAAAAAAACCCAGAAATGTAGTATTTTTTGGTTACCAGATTCGAAAACAGTGAAATCTTTTACAACCATACTATTCCTTGTGTTTCCTAAATGTTTTTCTAATTTGTAAAAGACTTCCTATATACTAACAAGGTCTTCATATTTGGGCCATTTTCTTCTAATGGGTTTTGTCTTGTTTTGTTTTTCTAGTTCACACACACACACATAGGAATGCAAACAAAATGCTAAAAGAGGGCTTCACTGTAATGAATTGATAAGTATCATAGTCACAGGTAAGTGGATTAAAAAAATAGTCTAGGAAACCTCATTAATAAAAACTAGTTATTCATAGCACTAGACGGGCTCCTCAATCACACAGTTATGTGTAAAATCACAGAGCTCTCATCCTTAGCTTCTTGTCATGTAACAAATTAAATCCAGAAAGAGGGTCCTGTACAAAAAAAGATATCATCAAAAGTCCTTGTTTTGAACTTTGGGTGTTAAAGGGAAATCCAATCAATGTTTAAGGGAAAGTCTACTTTCTAACCACCTCAGAGAAAAAGTAAGTGGTTCTAGAGAGGAATATTTGAGACGTGATTGTCAGGATATTTTTAGCCCACCCTGAAAAAAGTCACAGTGTATAGAGAACACGTTAAAATGACTAAATATTGAGAAAACTGTTTCATCTTTTATCACAAAAGCCAGTGATGAAGTGACTCTCTAAGAAACAGAGTAATTTGAGACTGGGGCTGAATTACTACTGCTTAGTATTGAAAACCCTATGGAGCAGTTCCAGTCTACACACATGGGGTCACCATGAGCCACAATCAACACTATGGCAACTACCAAGTATGGAATTTAGCATTAAGATTCTGTAAGTACTAAGTTTGAGTGAGACTTTCCTATCATCAACACGCCTTGACGTCATGAAGCAATTGAGAGCTCAGTTTCCTCGTTCTCTTGCATGGTCTTATGTCCTCGCCAGCAGGATACCAAGTCAAACACCATTTTGTGTATCGATTGTTTTTCAGGTGCTAAAGATCACTGTGCTTTAGCCCATGGCGCCATGCCAGGTCTCCACAAAGATCACTGGAGAAAAACTCAGCTTCAGCTCAGTGTTCACATTGTCTCTCTTCTGTAGTAGATCTTGGTGATGAGAAAAATGGATGGAGAGTTTCAAGAAGTAAATTTGTACTATTTGCTTTAGTCACAAAGAAACTCTAATTTATTACTTGTAAGCAGATTACTTCTGTGGGTAATTTCAAGGACTTTGAAGACTCTTGCTTCCTTTCCCCATTTGGTCCTTTATTCAAAGAGGACCTTAAGTCACTAAAATGCTCCCCAGAATAAGCTGAGGATTTAAAACATTAAGCCATGTGCATAAATTTAAAGCTCCTTCACTTCATGGTACTTTCTGCTGACTGGTATGTAAAACATGACCCCCAAAGAAGTAACAAAATAAACTGGGGGAGAAGATAAGATAGCTCCATGAAAGGGAATCTAGACCCAATATGTAGACAGTTTGGTCTTGTTTGGTTTTTCAGAGTTTTTATTGATTTATTTTTCACAGAACCACCAAATAAACTCTTATCCTGGTCTCTCTAGTTTCAAAGTGGTGGAATTTCTTTGGAAGAGTGTTCTAAAAAAGTCACGATGCCCACTATTTTGAAAGGTGTCCTCTTAAAAGGATCGTTTTAGTGTGATTTTTATTTTTATTTCTAGATGAAATCTTTGTTTTAACTTGTGACATGGTGACCAGGGAATTAAAAATCCAAGCAGTCCACTGTGTTTGAATTAAGACTACAACCCAGCCACTTTCTTTTACCAGGTTTTAAGACTAAAAAGATTAACATTTGGTATGCACATCTTCAGAAAGGAAGTGGTTCTAAGCTCTGACAAGCAGCTTTCTTTTTCAGAGATTGAGAATTACAGCATGGTCCCTTTAAAAATTCAGTGAGTCATATTTTTAATCTCCTTTTGGCATCTTTCGGGAATCATTTTCTAAAAGGATAATTCTCTTCTAAAAAGATGGGACCCCAACCATATTTAATGTGGAGAGCGATACCCTTTTTGAAAGAAAATACATTAACTCATACACTTGTTCAAAGTTAATAAAGAAATAGCTCATTTTTAGAGCTAGGGGTTTATGGTCTCTGCATCGTCAATTTAATTTAAGCATTGCTGAGACAATCTTTAATCTACTCCCCATTTTGTAATACCTTATTTATGATGCATTTTCATTTTTTAATTTGGGGGGAATGTTAGCCCAACAGAGCCAGCAGATGAAAGTGCTGAAAGGAGGTCAAATGGAAACAAAGGCTATTACCCACAGTATTTCAGACACGACTGAGGCACTTAGCCGAAGAGCCACTGGGTTATTAGATTAATTTCAAAAGAGCTTTTACAAGTTGCTTAATTCCATTAAAAAAAAAAAAAAAAAAAAAACACAAAACCATGGACCACAAACTCAGATTTCTCCTCAAATAGGGTTAATTTGACAAATGAGGCATGGACCCAGCGTTGTGGAAAAAGCATTCCACTATAATGAGATCTTGGTCTTTCTCGAGAGACTACGCTATTTATGTAAATATGTCTGGAGGCACCTTCTATAAGCATTTAGTTTTCTATGATCTATTAGTTTAGTGTTTCTTAAAGAATCAAATGTATAGAATTACTAGGCATTCAGGAGGGATGCTGTGTAGCAAACGTAAAACTGATCTGCTCAGAAGAAACATACGAACGCTTCCAAACCATTGTACT
Source organism: Chrysochloris asiatica (assembly GCF_000296735.1). Classification (NCBI taxonomy): domain Eukaryota; kingdom Metazoa; phylum Chordata; class Mammalia; order Afrosoricida; family Chrysochloridae; genus Chrysochloris; species Chrysochloris asiatica. The sequence continues at coordinate 1,456,994 of NW_006408761.1, forward strand.
ATTTTGTTTGTGATTCTTTTCATTGCTTCAAAAGTAAACTGCATTAAGAATAGGCCTTATAATAAATGCAATGTGCGTCTTCAGTAGTACCAAGCTAAAGCAATTTGGCATTCTCCTACTGTGATTTGTGATCTTAAACCCAGAAAATAAAAGCTTTTTGGTATTGATTGTTTTTAATTAAAAATACTCCCAAGTATAAATTGAAACTGATGCCACCGTTGAAGATTTACTGGCTGCGGTGTTCTGTTCGTAGCATTTTTCTCAGTATCGTTCATGTCTTTGGAAATGAGAACAGCTGATGGAAAACATTTGCTGCTGTGCATCCATCAACATTTCCAGTTAGGGAGATTTTCATAACCTCACAGTTTACATCAGAAAGTTTTCTGTGTTCAAAAGATGAGGCTTTTAGCTCAGTGTGTCCAGGCCTTTTGTTGTAGTTGGATGGCAAATCCATACTCCTTGACATGGCTTCTTTTATTTTGTTTTGTGTTCTTAGACTTCTGAATTTGAAAAGAATGCAATTTAAAAAGTGATTTCTCACAAAGTGAAATATACCTTTTGCAAATCAATTTTTGTAACAAGTTATTTATATGATATTACTTAATAAACTGTTTTTTTCTAACTTGTTTTTTTTTTTTTTTTTGCAAGTCTCTCAAACTATTGCTTTGTAATCACCAAGATTTTTTTTATGTACATGCTAATACATGTTTTATCCGTCTGAATCTGCTGCCTTAACCTCTCAGATAGCTAACTGAAGCAGACTTCTATACAATAATCAGCTTGTAAACAGTAGTTTCCACCAGCTAGCAATATATACCATTGGCACTGCCCTGCAGACGTCTTACTGCTGGGACATCAAGAATTATATGGAATTGTGGTATTAAGAAAGCTGTTTATCCTCATATTAATTGCTTTGGATGAAAAGGGCAGTTCTCAAGTCAAGGTGGGTGTGTGGGTGTTTTGCAGGGTAGCTGTTTTCTCAATGGCAGAGAATTGAAAAATGAAAGAAACATTTTCTTTTTTTCTTAAAGTTTTTATTGTGAATTGAGTGAAAGTTTACAGGGCAGATCATCAGTTTTACACTCAACAAATCATACACCTTTCATTGCAATGATTATAATCCCCTCCATGTACCATCAGGTAACAATATTTCTCTCTGTTCACTTTAGCTCTTTTTTTTTTTTTAAACCCTCTTGCATATTATAATAATTTACACCACTAAAGGGCACATTCTGCAAGTCTGCCTCCTGGCCACCAGCGCTCAGTCCCTCTTTCCATGAATCTAGAGTCCTCAGCTGCTCCCTCTCTTCATGTCCCTATCTCTGCCTCCCATCTCTGGTGTCGCTGCTTATCATCACTTGGTGGTCCTAGGGGCCTCTGTTTCTACTACATTTTTGTTACAAAACTTCTACCTTTACAATCATGACAATCGCAATTAGTCATGATAACAATTACTATGGAATCATAAGATTCTTATCCCCATCTCTCTTAACCAGACCCATCTAGACAACATGAAAACTATTCAGTGGGGATCCTTTCTTCCCCGACACACTATTAAACAAAACTCCCCCTTGAACCTTGTAAGGCAGTCACTTTGTGCCTTTATCGCCTCCTCATTTTAGGTGGTTGTTAAGTGTCATCGAGTTGATTCCAACCCATAGCGACCCTGTATAGTATTTCCAAGAAGCAGCTGGTGAGCTCAAACCACCAACCTTGCAGTTCAAATGACTTTGCAGTCTGACACATTAGCCCACAGCACCACACCAGGACTAGCCAATGTCTGAGTTCCCCATCCCTATCTGCCCTATGTACAGAGGGGATAGCATTGATACTTGATGTGAAGACTCCTTCTCTTTCAGTTGATATTTAGAGTTACTAACTCCATGAGTATAGGTCAAGTTCATCCGATTATAGCAATTTACCATTGTCTCCTTTATCAAAAGTTGTTTTGTTCTTTTTTTTTTTAATCTTCCTCCAGTTGAGTTCTGATTATCAAGCCATTGAGGCTAGGTCAAATGGGAAATGGGTACTATCGGCAAGTTTGGGTGTTCTTGTGCATCTCCCCTCACTTCATATCAGCTGGATGCTTCACTCTCAGCTCTAGCTGTGGCTATGTCCTTGTCCAGGGGTTCAGGGGTCCCCAGGTCTCACCACACTTTGGACCAACCAGCCCTTCCTCTTCTCTCTCTCATCTCCAGGTCAACGGGAGTCTGTGGAATGTGGTTGAACTCAGCTCGTTTCTTCATTGCTGACTTTCCCCCTCTCCCACTCACCAATAAACCAATGTAGTCATCAACAAGCTTACATGTCTGCTCATGTGTTCCCTTTGAGTTTCAGTCTTAGAGGGAAACAGACATTTTCAATGTTGTCAAGAGACACTAAAGGCTGTGAAGTATTGAAAGGAAAGAGGATTTTGTCTTTTGGGTTTTTTACTTGATTGTAAATTGAACATTTATAGAGCAGATCGTCAGTTTTATAACCAACAAACCTTATTGTTGTTGTTGTTATGTGCCAACAAAACTTATAGTTCACTATAATGATTGTAATCTCCTTCATGTAACAGCAGTTACCACGCTTCCTTCTATTTCCATGTCTATTTCCATTCCACCCTCCTTTCCAACCCTTAGCAACTTTGTCCTTAGTAAATGTTGCCCTTTTGACCTTGCATGGTTGATCAATTACATAGTGAACATATCTTACTAGTGCTGTTGTCCCCTATATACGTGTCTACCACTTGACTGAAAATTGGGCCACGAGGGTGAGTTCCATTCTAACCTTGAAACGTGGCTGAGAGCCATAGTCCTCTGCTCTCTTTCTGACCATTAAGGCTAGTCTTTGTGTTTTCTTTCTTTCTTTTACTAATCATTTTGAGTTTTGTACCATATTTTCTTCCACTCTATCCAGGACCTTTTAATGTGATCCCATTCAGCACAGTTGATAATGGTAGAAAGGCACTATCTAGTTCTTCTGGTCTCAAGGTCAGGGAAATGGATGTTCACATGGTCCATTCATCAATTGGACTGATGAATTCCTGGTGTCTTCAAATCTCATCACTCTTCTACCCTCTGCACATGGAGGACCATTAGTTGCACCTTAGATGCTCATGAATTGTCAAAATTCCAGTCACTAATCACCAAAGTAGGATATAGAACATTGACTTTAGTGACTATGTTATGTTAAGTGACCATGGTGTCCCTCAACACTATGGTCCTGAGCTCCCAGGCCCAGCAACTTACTTCCTCAAGGTGTTTTGTAATGTCTAAGAACTTTTCATAATTTTCCCTCTTGTATGCTCACCAGTCACTCCTTGGAAACCCTGTATAGCATTGCTATGGGTCGGATCCGACTCGACGGCACTTAACAACAACAACAATGCTCCACCAGGGAGTCCTGGTGTGGCATTGTGGGTTAATGCACTGGACTGCAAAGTTGACTTGGACCACAAAGTTGGCAATTCAAACTCACCAGCTGCTCCTCGGAAACTATACAGGGCCACTATGGGTGGGAACCGACTCGACTACAATTAACAACAGCATGCTCCACCACATTGATAGATGTGTTTGCAGTGAAAGTAAATACCTAATGTACAAATGGTGGTTGGTGGTGGTGATTGGAGTAGGTTCCAACTCATAGCTACTCAGTATTGGGTGTGCGAGGCTATAAATCTTTACAGAAGCAGAAAGTCTCATCTTTCTCTCACAGAACAGCTGGTAGTTTCGAACTGCCAACCTTTGGATTGACAACCCGACTCGTAACCACTACACCTCTGTCTAAATCTTTATATATTTGTGGGCATACTCCCACACCTGTCCATGTACCTACCCATAGAACACTGTTGTTGCAGGGTTGTGTGTATAACAGTATTTACCTCTTCCCATTAACCCTTGCAGTTCTCACTGTGTCTTTACCTGCCTCATATATATCCTCTTCACTTCCGAGCTGAAAATAAAGTACATCTGCTTTTAAAAAAGAAAGAAAGGAAGGAAGAAAAGGGCAGTCCTTTACTCTTGCCCATCCCAAATCTCCATCCTTATCTCATTCTCATAAAAAAACAATGATCTATGGATCTCTGATTTCAAAAAGAAAGAGAAAAAGTGGGAGCCAGAGTAGAAGAATTTAAGAATATAATCCTTCCAGCATTCTGAGTCTATGAGTAAGTAAAATGTCTTTAGCATATTCCAAGCTAAAATATCTTACATGCTTGTTCTTTTTTTAAGCTGCCCTTATTTTTACAGGGACTATTTTATAATGTTTTAACCTGAAGAATATATAGTTTTACAAATGGGATTGTTTATTCATTTATGTGTTAGATCTGTATTAGACACTCCACTGTATGCTGTGGAATATTCAACAGGAAGTCCGATTGTTATATTTCTCCTCTTTTCTAGAAGCACAGAGTCTTAGAGAAAAGATGCCATGAACTTCTTCGACAGCGCATGCAGAAGGTGGGATGGAGACGTCTTCAGTACAGATGTTAAGGGCTCCCTGAGTTCATGTTGTTCCTCTGTGCTGTCAAGTCATCTCCAACTTGTAGCAACGCTATAAGACAGTGTAGAACTTACCTCCCCATAGGGTATCCTAGGCTGTAGTCTTTATAGAAGCAGATCGACAGGTCTTGTCTCTTACAGAGTGGCTGGTGGATTTGAACTACCGACCTTTCATTTAGCAGCTGAGTTCCTAACCATTGTGCTCACAGGTCCCCTGACCTGAGTTCGTAGGAAGTTTCTTCCCAGGTAGAGGTGTGTGTTGGGGGAAAGGGGAAGTGAAGTTTAAGAATCAGTAAGTCTGAGATAAAAGGAGAGAAAGGCAATCCAGAAAGAATAGCAGGGAAGACAGGAAAGAGACAGATGTTTAGGGGACGTAGAAATCAATGCAAGTAGTCTGAGCTGAGGTCCCTAAAGAGGATTTGCCTCAGAAAAGCTACCTGGCACCAGACAGTGTCCCTAATGCCACAGAAGTTTTGGCTTTTGTTTCTGGTTGTCTCTCAGTATAAAACCAACTTGGTAAGAAATGGAAACCCTATGTAGGGAATGATGTAATTATAAATGTACTTTTGTAGCATGCACATTATATCATTTGTTGTTAAGTGCCATCGAATCGGTTCCAACTCATAGTGACCCTGTGTAGGATTTCTGAGGAACAGCTAGTGAGTTTGAATGGTCAACTTTGTGGTTCAAACCAACCTTGTAGTGTATGCACAATATACTGGAGCAGAATTCCACCTCCAAATTTCATACCATGTTCAGGAGGGGCACCCTTGAGGCTAACACAGGAAGCCAGTCTGCAGAATGTTAGGAAACTTCTCTTACCTTAAGGTAACGTAAGACTCCTTAGCATCACAAATGGTTAGGTGTTTGACTAGTAGCCTAAGGTTGGCAATTCAAATCCAAGAGGTACCTCAGAAGACAAACCTGGCTATCTATTTTGAAAGGGCACAGCCTCAAAAAGGCGACGGAACAGGTCTTCTCTGCACATATGGGGTCACCATGCATCAGAATCAACTTGATGACAGCTAACAACAAGAAGATAAGAGAGGCAGCAAGTGGGCAATATGAAGTTCAGAGAAGCAGAATTCTGCCAACAGAAGATTCAGCCCCATTCCTGTCACCATAACAACCATAAAAATGCTCTGCATGGTAATTCTATAAATAGAGTCCCCATGTATTGCAAACAGTCATGTACTCATCCACTAACTGAAAGGTTGAAGGTGAGAATACACCCCAAGGTGCTTTGGAAGAAAGACCATTGAGAGCCCTGTGGAACACATGGGTTGCCACAAGTCAGAAGTGACTTGGCAGTTCTGTTGTTTTTGTTATTTTTAATTATGTAAATGAAATCATTTATTTTTGTTTGAAATAAAATTAGTAGGGTAACCATATGCAGCAGAACATACCCTGAATCTCCATAAACGTGTCTTTGTCTACCTTGTGAAGTCCGGTGTGGTTTATGGACCTCTGGTACGGCCATGCTATCTGACGCACACTGCCTTCCTGGTGACCATGGAAGGATGGGGAGGGAGCTGGAGAAGCATATGGGATGTTTCTAAGGGTAGGTCTTGAGTATGGCTACTTCTGCCCACATCTCTTTGGTCAGAACTCAAACCTAACTGCACAGAGTCCAGGACGTACAGACAGACGTCTATGTATTTCAGGAGCACTGAGAGTCTCTGTACGTATAAGTATTCAACCTGGCAATATCTTTTGCATGTCCCCTAAACTTTAGTCAGCATAAGAAATCATATCCCATAATAATTATCAGAAGAGCAGGTGGAATCCCTTGAAAACTCAACCATCACCCCCACACCCACCTTTTAAGAGATGGTTGTCTATCATCTCTACCTACAATGTCATGACAGACATTACTAGTCAACCAGTGCACTCTTTCATGGATCGCATAGATATTGTCTTGTAATCTCTAGCAACAATGCTCCAGGAAGCCACCAGTAGTAATAAGATAATGTTAACTTATTTGCTATCCCAAATCTAAGATTCCTTTATTCAGTAAAAGACTTGTTTTCTTTCATTCAAGGTTTGTTGATTATCCACCACTGACATTTGGAAAGAGCATTCTGGTCTTGGGATTGTTAAAAATTTGGAATAATTTTTAAAAACTTAAAAGGCTTGGCCTGACATCGTAATTAGCTTATATTTCTATTTCATAAATATGAACCAGCAGGCATGTATCTCTTTATCTGGAAAATTCAGATAACAGCTTCAATCTTGGTTGATTAATCTTCCCTCAGTGATACTACTAAACATTTACATTCATTCTGCAAATATTATTTGAAAAACTACTCAAGGCCAAGTACAGAGCAAGGTGCCATGGATACAATGGTAAACCCTGCTCCATACATACCATTGCATCAAAGGCTGCCACAACTTCACCTCCCATCATTAACACGAATTTCCGTGACTAAACATTTTGTGCTGAATGACACCGATTCCTTTGGGCACTTTTCTAGGTCTCATATTCCTGAACTCAATACTTTTCCAAATATGCTATGAATAGATACAGCTCTTTATAAGAAAGAGATTGTCTCCTACTTCTCTATATAATATACTTATTCCTTTTTTAAAATGTTTCCCTTGACATATTAGATCATCTTTATTGCTTCTTGAGCCATTTAGTCTCAAAATCTTAACTTTTAGCAGTGAATATGTCTTGTTTGCACGTTGGTAGGAAAATGTCTCCTGATAGTCAGTAAAGGAAATGTTTTATTGGAATTTTAACTCTGCTTTGCTGCCTGATGATAGTGCCATGCTTTTATACAGCACTTTAGAAGTAAATACCACATATATAAAGGAGCTCTGGTAGCGTAGTGGTTACGAATCAGGCTGTGAACCTCAGGGTCAGCAGTTCGAAACTACCAGCTGTGCCACTGGAGAAAGATGAGGTTTTCTGCTGCCATAAAGGTTTACAGCCTCAGAAACCTTGTACAGGCTCGCTATGAGTCGGAACTGACTCCACGGCACATTACAACAACAACTACATATATAAGGAATCCTGGTGTGGTGCTGTGGGCTAATGTGTCAGACTGCAAAGTCATTTAAACTGCAAGGTCGGTGGTTCAAGCTCACCAGTTGCTCCTTAAAAACCCTATACAGGGTCACTATGGGTTGAAATCGACGTTAACACTCAACAACAACCACATATATGAAGTCCTATGGTTCTGTACGATAACATGCTGGACTGCAAGGCCAACCACAAGATCAGCAATTCGAACCCACTAGCCATTTCTCGAAAACCCTATATGGGTTCTTTGGGGCCAGAACCGACTCAACAGCACTTAACAAAAGCAACAGCCACATATATGGAGTCCCGATGTGGCGCTGGACCATAAGGTTGGTTTGAATCTATCTATGGTAGTTGAGTTCTTCTTGTTAAGGGCCGTCAAGTTGGTTGCAACTACCCTGTATAGGGTTTCCAAGGAGCAACTGGTGGGTTTGAAGTGCCAACCTTACAGTTAGAAGTCCAGTGCTGACCCAACAGTACCACACCAAGACTCCCATACACACAAACACACACATACATAGGACTCTCAGAATCCATGTACAACAGACTCTACCATTTGTTCCCATACAAACCGAACAAGTGAAATCATTTGCCCATATGTCACCATCACAAGAATGAGAATTAAACTCTTTCTATTTTTAACACAGATGCCGCAATCCTATCACTAAACCCCATTTTTCTCCTTTGCATTCAGATCTCATTCCCATCACAAATCCCAAGTATTTGAGAGAAATATTTATTGGGAGAAGAAAGGCTTTTATTTTTCCTTTCAGACACATTCAAATGACATTTGACTTGGCCAATAGCTGCAGCCTCAAAGACATTGCTCTCTATAAAAGTTGGTGCAAATGTTCTCTGATGAAAAGTCTTGAAAAACAAAATAAACTAAATTCACTGCCATTGAGTTGATTCTGACTCATAGTAACCCTATTGTTGTTGTTAAGTGCCTTGGAGTCTGTTCCGACTCATAGCAACCCTGTACAGGGTTTCCGAGGCTGTAAATCTTTATGCGAGCAGAAAGCCTCATCTTTCTCCCGCGGAACAACTGGTGGTTTCAAACTGCTGACCTTGCGGTTCACAGCCCGATACGTAACCACTACACAACCCTGTGGGACAAAGTAAAACTGTCCCAGAAGGCTACCAAAGCTGTAAGTCTTTAGAAAGCAAACGGTCTCATCTTTCTCCTGTGGAATGCCAGGAGGTTCCCAACCACCGACCTTCAGTTAGCAGTACCAGTGCATCTGTGAAAAGCAAAATCCTGCCTATTCATTTTATTTTTCCAACTGACTTTATTATAAAATTGAAATGATTTTCTCAAGGAAAAACATCTCCAAGAAACGTATATTTTCACCCAAGGCTGAAAAAGCTCTAATTGTTTATGTAAGAATAATGTGTGGCACTGGGGGTTAATGAGCTGGACTGCAAAGTCAATTTGAACCTCAAGGTCAGCAGTTCAAGTTCACCAGCTGCTCCTGGGAAATCCTATACAGAGTCGCTGTGAGTCAGAACAGACTTGACGGCACTTAACAATAACAACTGATATTTCAGTCACACTGTGGTGAACCCTGTGTAGCGTGGTAATACCCTATTAAAAGATGAGAAGATGGAAAGGAATTAGTACTGCTTAACTCTGGTAGCATAGTGGTTATGAATCAGGCTGCGAACCACAAGGTCAGCAGTTCGAAACTACCAGCTGTTCCGTGGGAGAAAGATGAGGTTTTATACTCCCGTAAAGATTTACAGCCTCGAACACCCTGTGCAGGGTCGCTATGGGTTGGAACCGACTCGACGGCACTTAACAACAACAACAGGCCATCTGTAAGGGAGCTCTGGTAGCGTAGTGGTTACGAATTGAGCTGCTAACCTCACAGCAGTTCAAAACTACCAGCTGTCCCACGGGAGAAAGATGAGGCCTTCTGCTTCTATAAAGATTTATAGCCTCGGAAAACCCTGTACAGGGTCACTATGAGTTGGAATCAACTCCACGGATAACAACAATGCCTTCTCTCAGGATTCTAATTCCATGACTAAAGGAAGAGTCATGGAGGAAGGGGAGAAAAAAGTACTGAATGTAGTTCTCCACCCAGATAACTTGGCATCCAGACCCACAACTATCCAGCTAAGTGTGGCTTAGTAACAACTACAAATCTTTGTTTACTAACTAAATGAAATATAGCCTTCCTTAGCTCTCTAGACACCAGTTCAGACCACTTGCTATGGAATCCATTAGAACTCAGGTTTAGGTACTGTCTTGTGTGTCAGAGTGGAACTGCTCCATAGGGCTTACAGTGGTTGATTTTTCAGAACTAGATTACCAAACTTTTCTTCCGAGCCCCTGCTAGTTAAACTTTCCATTAGCGGTCAAGTACATTAACCCTTTGAAACATGCAGAAAGTTATTTCACTATTTAAAAAGCCATTGCATAAAAACATAAAGGAAGCCGTTGCTGTTCAATTCCTGTAGCAACCCGAAAGGAGAGAGTAGAAGTGCCGCATCACGTTCCCAGGGCTGTAGTCTTTCCCGAAGGTGCTTGCCATCTTTCACCCACAGAGCAGCTGATGGAGTCTCATTCTGACCTTTCAGCCAGCAGTCAAGCGCTTAGCCACTGTGCCACCAGGGCTCCATATGTGCCTATAACTGAGCTTAATTTCTGCCTTGAGCTCTGACAGCTATGGGCATCACAGACTCAACTTTAGTCATTTTAAGGTGTGCTTCCATATCCTTTCAATGACATCACAGTGAAATCTAAGAGGTTAAGGTAACGTCAGGATTTGGGCTTGGGAAATGAGGTCGAATCAAAGCAAACTGCTAAGGGGCCTAGGAGATGTAGATGAATTCCAGAAAACAACATGATAATTCTCTGTTTTAGCTGTCCCCTCTGTCTCCCACCCATAACTAAGTGGAGAGCCTGATATGTATTTATCAGAAATGGTGTGTGTGTGTGTGTGTGTGTGTTTTATGCTATTGTTGTTATGTCTCATTCTCAGAAGACCAAAGTCAAAAGCTTAAGATAGACGTCCGATTCTTTCCTGGTTAAAGGTTTTAGCAACGATTCAGAAAGAGCTGAGAGTTACCTCAGAATGGTACTATTTCAAATTTAATGCTAATTTATAACAATATTTTTCCCTGTTTTTCTATCTATGAGCATTATTAAATGTATTCATTTATAATATTAAATATATTAAATAATGTTACATTGAGCCAGTCTTTGATCATCTCTAACATTTGTTATATGAAGAGTACTTTAGAACCTATTTTATATGTAAAATACATTTTGTTATTATAAATCAAGATCATGACAAAGTATCCTCTGATTTGTGAATACATTTATATGAAAAATTCTGCTAAGTTATAAAAATGAAGTCACAATTGAAGATATATTTCACAATAGTTTGTACTGAAAACAATAAACATGCTAAATCCAGGCAGTCAACTCCCTTTGGATCCAAAGAAAAGCTTCTACCTTAAAAAATGCAAGCAAATGATACCAAGAACAAAGGAAAAAATGATAGCTATCAAGTGGGAGCAGACTGAAGAGTAGACTTATTGGAACATTGAGATTGAATTGAATCTAGCCTCCAAAGAAGCTCTAGAACCAACATCAAAATTAATGGGCTGCGCTGTAAAATGTGACTTTCCTGGCCCCATTCTGGAAATAATCAGGGCTACGTGATGTATTCATTCCATAGGCTTTGTTGTTAGCTGCTACCAAATGGGCTCCCATTCAAGGCCATTGTTGTGGACACTGTATTCTGAGTACCTACCAATGAGGAAGCTCATCTTTCAGCACTATTGTGATCCATAGAGTTTTCATCCACAGAGTTGTCATTGGCTAACTAAGGAAAGTAAATCATCAAACTTTTCTTCCAAATCTGTCTTAGTATGAAAGCGCCGCTGAAACCTGTCCACATAGGTGACCTTGCTGGTATTTGAAATACCTGCAGCAGAGCTGCCAGCATTATAACATTGCAGTAGACCTCAGTCCTGTTGTGAAGCTGCAGGATACAGTACTAGACTGCAAGGTCATCAGTTCAAACCCACCGGCCACTCCCTGGAAACCCTATATAGAGTCTCTATGAGTCGGAACTTACTTAAAGGTACTTAACAACAACATTCCTAACTGTGCAGGCCCCACTATCATCCTACCAAACACATTAAAATGTATTTATAGTTTACCTCGGAGTCCTGGCGTGGCACTGTGGGTTAATGCACTGGACTGCAAAGTCAGTTAGAACCACAAAGTTGGTGGTTCAAGCTCACCAGCCACTCCTCAGAAACCCTATACAAGGTCTCTATAGGTCACAACTGAGTTGGCGGCACTAAAACAACAACATTGTTGTTGTTGTTGTT
>NW_006408761.1:1469494-1471723 GCF_000296735.1 Chrysochloris asiatica
CGGAGAAAAAGAAGAAGACCCCCAACGAGATGGATTGGCCAGGTGGCAGCATTGATGGGCTCAAGTGTGGCAACAGTAGTGAGGTCGGCCCAGGATCAGACATTGTTTCATTCTGCTGTGCATAAGGTCGCTATGAGTCAGTGCCGACTCGATGGCACCTAACAACAACATTATTATATACACCGTCAAACTTATAAATTTTGTATTTTTCAATTATTACTTTGTATTTTGGAGCCATTTTATTGTTTAATTACAGTGATTTGAGGCTGTGGTTCACTTGAAAGGGACTAGGTACTGGGTGTATTTTGCCTTATCTATCAAAAGGCATAAGGAATTGGCAGTTCAAACGCACCAGTCCCTCCTCCAAAACCCTATACAGGGTCGCTATGAGACAGAACCGACTCCATGGCTCTTAACAACAACAACAACATTTAAAGGCATCATGGGATTCGGGAATCTGCATTTAGAGCAACTTCCCGGGTGATACTGATGAACACTAAAGTTTGAGATAAAAGCAAAGCTTTGAAGTAATAAAGGCATACTCAGTAAATGGTGAGTAGATCATTTTGACTAGCAAAAGAAGGTTCGAAAGGGATGAGGGGACATACTTTTGCATTTTCCCTCCAATTCCCTGCACCTTTTAGATGCAACGGACTTCTGGCGGCTTTGTAGCATCAGTACTGGACTGTGAACCACAAAGTGGGCAGTTCTAAGCCACCAGCTGCTCCTCGCAAACCCTGTACAGGGAGGTACTCATAACAAATGATAAAAGGGTTTAAATAGGAGCCCTCCCTTGGAAAGGCTGCAAGTTTCCAACTAAAATATCAGGGGTGTTTATAAACATTCGTTTAAAACATCAATATTCTCATACAATTTGATGAATTGACCTACACGTATGGAAGCAGTTAAAAAAAAAAAAAAACATCAGGCGAAGTTTTCCCTAGCCCCCAATTTTTGTTTTTGTTGTTCAGAACTTTTCAGGCTACGTTCCCTGCTTGTGTCAGTCAGTAAGTAAAAACTGAAGTCCCTCTAGAGTTGGTTCACCAATCTTCCTAAGCTTTGGCTTCTAGATCTCCTTTTAAAGTCAGCTGCTGTTCTTTCAGCCGCCACAGGGGACCGCCTCCTCTCCCAGGACCCAATCAGAACTCTGCTTCAATTAGCTAAATTGGAAGAAGACACAACCGACTCCCAATTAAGGTTCTAAAGGAGCTATTAGAATGGACTATTTTTGTATTCTCAGAGAAAGCTCTCATCTCGGTCGTTTTTTAAAAAGATAACAATCCTTAAAGGAGAAAAGGTGAGTACAAGCGGACCAGAGCTGTTGATCGTTTGTTCCTCGAAGGAAAGTTGGGTCGTCTGCTTCTGTGGTTTGAAAGTAAGCCACTTACTCATTTTGAACAATTTTTATTAAATTAATACATATGTATTATTTAAAGAAAAAACAATGGCAGTCATCCCATTTTCTGATCCAAAACTCTTGCCTTTCTACATTTTCACATATTGCTTCTAGCTTTTACTTATTTCTTATGATTCAACCTCATATTGCAAGCTTATATGAGGTTAAACAATAAGAAATTACCATTTCTGTAAGTGAAGAGTAGTTAATACCAACAATTAACTGTTAATATCAACAATTCAGATGGTTCCACCTAATGTTACTATTTCTTGGGGGTGTGCAGTTTTAAAGTTTATTGGCTTCTCACTAAAGACAGTAAGGGTTTAGACTTCCCATACTATCCCAACACATACACACACATGCGTGACTTCTCCCATCCCTACCCTGTAGCTATAGTTGTAACACAATCTGCAATTATCAATATTCACATTAAATTATTACCACAATATAAATGGAGTCCTAGGATAAGCACTGGACTGCTAATCACAAGGTCAGTGGCTCAAACTCACCAGCTGCTCCTTGAAAACCCTATCAGGGTCACTATGAATCAGAACCAACTCAACACACACTTAGGCTGATCCTTGGAATGTATTCTAACTTCAAGTTTCTTGTACAACAAGGAGTTTGGTAGTAGAATGGGTAAGCATTGCACTACTCACAGCAAAATCTGCAATTCAAATCCACCAGCAGCTCTGCTCCTGTTAACGTTTTGTTATTGTTGTTGTTGTTGTTAAGTACTGTGGAGTCAGTTCCAACTCATAATGACCCTGCACAGGGTTTCTGAGGCTGTAAATCTGTAAGGGAGCAAAAAGCCTCATCTTTCTCCCACGAAA
>NW_006408761.1:1473838-1483405 GCF_000296735.1 Chrysochloris asiatica
CTAGTCTGTCTTCATCTGGAAGCTCATCTGAAACCTGTCCACCATGGCTGACCCTGCTGGTATTTAAAATACTGGTGGCATAGCTTCCAGAATCACAGCAACTCACAGATTGCACAAGCATGGTGAAACAATGCAACCCTGGTGCACACACCTGTCCTGATTTTAAACTATTCAATGCCCCCTTCTTCTGTTTTAATGGCTTACTCTTGATCTTTGCACAGGTTCATCATGAGCACAATTAAGTGTTGTGGAATACTCATTCTCTGCAATGTCAACCATAGCTTGTCATGATCCACACAGTGAAAAGCCTCTGCGTAGTCAATACAGCACAGGTGAGGTTGGCCTAGGATCAGGCAGTTCGTTCTTCTGTGCATAAGGTCACTATGAGTCGGTATCTTACAACAATAAGATGCCAACTTGATGGCATCTTACAACAATAACAACAACAAACATCTTTCTGGTATTCTCTGCTTTCAGCCAAGATACATCTGATGTCAGATACAATCATATCCCTAATTCATGTCCTCTTCTGAATCAGCCTGAACCTCTAGCAGCTGCAGCCATTTTTGAATTATCTTTAGCACAATTTTATTTGCATGGAATATTAATGATATTGTCCAATAATTTCTCCCTTCCATCGGGACACCTCTCTTTGGAATGGGCACAGATATGGATCTTTTCCAGTCAGTTGGCCAGGGAGCTTTCTTCCAGATTTCTTGGCATAGATGAATGCCTGAAGTACTGCATCAGTTTGTTGAAATATTTCAATTTGTATTCCATCAAATCCTGGTGCCTTGTTCTTTGCCAGTGTCTTCAGTGCACCTTGAACTTTTTATTTAACTATCATTGTCTCTTATTCACATGCTACCTCCTGAAATGGTTGAACATCAACCATTTCTTTTTGGTTCCATGACTCTGTGTATTCCTTCCATCTTTTTTTGATGCTTTCAATATTTTATCAATTGTTGTTGTTGTGAAGTGCTGACGAGTCGGTTCCGACCCATATCAACCCTGTATAGGGCTTCCAAGGAGCAGCTGATGAGCTTGAACTGCTGATCTTGCAGTTCAAAGAACTTTGCAGTCTGGAGCATTAACCCACAGCGCCACACCAGGACTCCATTTTTTTTCAATAGAATCCATTTTGCCAATAGAACCCTTCAATAATGCAAGTTGAGGCTTGAATTGTTTCATCAATTCTTTCAGCTTGAGAAATACTGAGCAGGTTCTTCCCTTTTGGTTTTTTAACTCAAGGACTTTGCACATTTCATTATAATATTTGAGTCTGTCTTCTCAAGCTGCCCTTTGAAATTTTCTGCTTAGCTGTTTGCCTCCTCATTTCTTTCATTTGCATCTCTATATTGGAGAGCAAATTTCAGAGTCTTTTTGACATCTATTTCGGTCTTTTCCTTCTTGTCTTCCTGTATGATGATCTTGATATCATGCTAAAAATCTCTGGTCTTTGGTCATTAGTGTCTAATGCATTAAATCTGTTCATTAGATGATCTTTAAATTCAAATGGAATATGTTCAATGTCATATTTCACTCCCATGGACTTGCTTTAATTTTCTTCAGCCTCAGCCTCAATTTGCATATGAGAAATTGATGTTTTGTTCTATAGTCTGCCTGATCTTATTTTGGCTGATGGTATGGAGCTTTTCTACCATCTCTTTCCACAGATGTAGTCAATTTGATTTCTGTGTATTCCATCTGGTGAGGTCATAATGTATAGTTGTCTTTTATGTTAGTTAAAAATGGTATTTGCAATGAAGAAATCATTGGTCTTGCAAAATTCTATCATGCAATCTCCACCATTTCTCTCAGCAATGCCACATTTTCCAAATTTCCTCTGTTTCCAATTTTTGCATTCCAATCACTAGTAATTATCAATACATCTTGATTGCATCTTTGATCAATTTCAGACTGAGAAAGTTGGTCAAATTCTTCAATTTCATCATCAGTGGCTTTAGTGGTTGGTGTGTAATTTTGAATAATGGTAGCATTAACTGGTCTTCCTTATAGACATATTGATATTATCCTATCATAGACCATGTTGTATTTCATGACAGTTCTTGAAATGTTATTTTTGATCATGAGTATGACACGATTCCTCTTCAATTTGTCATTCCCAGCTTAATAAACTACATGATTGTCAGATTCAAAATGGCCAATACCAGCCCATTTCAGCTCACTAATGCCTAGAATATCGATGTTGAGGTGGTCCATTTCACTCTTTACAACTTCATATTTTCCTACCTACATTCCATGTTCTGATTATTAATGGATATTGATAACTGTTTCTCCTCATTTTATTTGTGCCTCATCAACAAATGAAAAGTCCCAGAAGCTTTCATTTGCATCATCATGGTCAACTCTACTTCGAGAAGGCGGCTCTTGCTCAGTAGCATTTTGAGAGCCTTCCAACCTGAGGGGCTAATCTTCCATCACTATAACTGGCAATATTCTGGTGTTCTTCATCATGTTTCAATATTCCGTATTCTGGTGTGAGAGTGTTCCACCACTATTCATAAAGTTTCAGTGACTAAATATTCGGTAGTAATCCATCTCTCCTTCTTCTAGTCTGACTTAGTCTGGAACCTCAGCTGAAACCTGTCTACCACAACACACAAGACACCACAGTATGACAAACTGATAGATTAGTGGTGGCCTATAAAATTGAAAGTCTTGGAAATCCTGTATCAGGTCACTATGAGACAGAGTCTACTCCGTGACAGTGAGTTTGGTTGGGGGTTTTGCATGGTTATATTCTCTGTCACCCTAGGGAAAGAGCCTTTCTTTACCATGTCACCTTCTGGTGGCACTTTGTATTTCTTGGTATTCTTTGATTTGCAGACAGATCCTCACATGCTGTCTTTTCTGGGTGTGTGACTCTGTCTCTAGGTCTGGTCTCCTCTTGGATAAACCCCACTCAGAAGCATTCAGAGCCCTCCCCACTCCAGCATAACCTTGTTAATTTAACT
This sequence comes from Chrysochloris asiatica, assembly GCF_000296735.1. Lineage (NCBI taxonomy): Eukaryota > Metazoa > Chordata > Mammalia > Afrosoricida > Chrysochloridae > Chrysochloris > Chrysochloris asiatica. Next base: position 1,476,817 of record NW_006408761.1, read on the forward strand.
GAGAACAGCTGCAAAGAAAACCCCTATTTCTAAAAAAGTCACATTCATTGATACAGAGGCTAAAACTTCAGCATATTTGGGGGTATTTGGAGGGTGAAGGAGTGAGAGAGAGACAAAGTTCGATACATAATAACACTTCTTTTTTTCTTCTGAAATTAGTACAGTTGTGTTTGTTTTAACTTACCTAATTTTCTATGTGCTTATTAATTCAATCATAAACTTACTGAAACTTTCTTAAATTCTTCTCAACCAAGTAAAGGATCCATTTCTCTTTAGCTTACAATACTACTCCAGAAACTCTCCATTTCTTAAACATCAATGTGTATTTTTTCTTTTTTTTAAGATTTTCTTCTAATCCTTGCTGCTGATATCTCTATTTTCCTAATTGCTTTTTTTTTTCTGTTTATTTTGCCTTTTTCTCCCACACTAAAAGTTCCTTAGCTGTCTGGACATATTTGATGATGCACCAAAGACAATTCTAGTTACAAGTCCCTGGATAATACAGATAGTTAATTCACTTGGAGGTTTGAGTTCACCCAGAAATTCCTAAAGAAAAAGACCTGGTGGTCTCCTTTAAAAATAACAGCCATTGAAAATCCTATGGAGCACCATTCTCCTGTGACACACACAGAATTACCATGAGTTGGAATCAACTTAATGACAACTTGTATATGTGTCATCATAGGTTGACTAAAGGAAATGATTTTCAGCAGGGTACCTGCAGAAAAGAACACCAACCATTCCTCCGTCAACCTTCTACTCAGCTGCACCAGATAGTTCATTGCAGTGGCCACACAGAACTCAGACACCACACTCACAGTTATGAGATTTATTACGGAAGTTCACAGGGTACAATTCAGTGTCCAAAATACTCAGGGAAGTTCTTCCAGTCGGGACAGCCTCGCCTCATCTGTGCCCACAGGCAGACCTCTCTCTGCCCAGGCAATGTTATAAAACCACTTTAGGACTGCTGGTAAATGCTCAAAGGACACTCCACTCTGATATAAGCCTCAGCAAAGGCATTCAGCTTGAGCTTTGTGGGCCAGCAAACCTAGTTTTCAATTAATTGCCTAGAAGCACCCTACTCTGAAAATGAGCTTCCTGCCCCAAGATACTCAGCTTTACTTGTTCAGTGGGCCAGGAAGTCCACAGCTCTGCCTCATGCTCTAATTCTTACTTCTTGCTGCTCCTCTGCTACTCGTATGATCCTCCTTCAGGATCACAACTTTCTGTCTCTGGTCTAGGAGGTAAGATATGCAGGAATCTCCAGATCCAAAGGATAGATACCACTCGTGGCTCTTCTTCTTTGATGGTAGTGAGATTCCCCCACCCAACTGATGAGATGGCTCATTTTAGATCCATATTAGAGTCCCAAGGTTTTACAATCACATTTCGCCCTGTTAACCACTGAACTACATAATCCATTAGCATCTTCTCCCACCTTCTCTTACTTAGACTCATTAGGGAAAAGAAAGTTGTTTGTTGGGAATTACAAAGACTATGGGTTGTTGTTGTCAAATGCTATAGTAATCAGTGACAAGTCAGTTCTGTATTGTATAGGGTTTCTGAGGAATAGCTGGTGAGCTTGAACCTCTGACCTTGTGGTTCAAACCAACATTGACTATGAGAGGAAGGGCCAAATGAAGTAATTCCCGGCATGGCAGCTCCCAAATGTCAGCACTGGTAAATCTGTTGTCTTGGGTCAGTTTCCATTGCAGGATTCTTCCTCTCTCCTCCCTGAGGGTATAATCCAGGTTGCCAATATTAGAGAAGTTAACACAAGGGAAGAGGCAGAGGGACCCAATGTTCAGAATATAAATTTTCACTTTCTTCACTGTTTGAGGTACAGTTCTTCCTGCTGTCTCAATTATACATGCTGTTCAAGGCCTCTCTGATTTAACTTTTCTAGAGAATAAATCTCTTGCCTTCACTGCGAATGGGAGAGAATTGTAGGGAAATAAGTCATCAGGTTTTTGTGCAGGGGAGGGAAGAGGAGCTGAGGTCTAACTGCTGCAGATACAGACTGACGGTCATCTGTCTGTTGGCAGACACACTCCACACCCTGGCAAGCAACAAGTGTCTGGCACCTCTTAATCTTGACCTTATCTGAGGTTTAAATTATGAGTCAGTTTGCTTCTCACTGGATTCCTAGCCCTTTGGTAAAAATTAGCCTTCAGTTTTTCCATTCTGCTAAGTAAGTTGCCACTCATTTATCCTCCTTTCATCATATAAATTGTATTGACATATTCTCATCAGCTTTCATCTCCTTTATGATTGCCTTGATTCTGTGGGTCTTTTGTGGAGCTACTGGAGAGTGTGTAGTGACTCCATACAATAAACACTGGACTTTTAACCACCAAGTCAGTGGTTCCAACCCACCAGTCACTCCATGGGGAAAAGATGAGGCTTTTTGCTCCTGCAAAGATTTAAAGCCTGAAAACCCTATATAGGGTTGCTATGAGTCAGAAGTGACTCGATGGCACTAAACAACAACAACAACTATTGGAAGGAACAAGTAAGTATATGCATTTTGATCTAACATGTTATCCATTCATTTTATGTTCTTGCCATATTCATTCAAATAATGAATATCATAATCATAATGTGCTATGATAAATATTTGGGGCTAAAACTTACAGCAAGACAGCTACATGGGATTTACAGTCTGATAGGGCAAAAATAAAAACAACAACAGGTAAGCAAGCAGGTATAAAACAAGTTAAATCAAGTCCACAAGAGACAAAATATGACCTTGAATCTATCCCACCTGCATTGATAGATCATCTCAAGACTTGATACATCAGACACTAATGAGGGAAGACCAAAAGAGTTGAGGGATGACATCAAGAACATCATACAAGAAGAAAGCAAAAGGTCATTAACAAGACCATAAGGAAGGAAAGGACCAAAAGGGATGTCAGATGAGACTCTGAAGCTTGCGCACCAGTGTAGTGATGCTAAAGCAATTGGAAGAAATAAGGAGGTAAGAGAGCTGAATAGAAAATTTCAAAGTCATGTATTATAATGAAATGTGCAAAGACCTGGAGTTATAAAAACAAAAGGGATGAACATGCTCAGCATTTGTCAAGCTAAAAGAGCTGAAGAAATAAGTCAAGCCCCAATTAGCAATATTGAAGGATTTTACGGGCAAAATATTGAATGATGCTGGTAACATCAAAAGAAGATGGAAGGAATACACAGAGTAACTGTACCAAAAGGAGATGGTTAATGTTCAACCATTTCAAGAGGTAGTATATGATCAAGAGCCAGTGGTACTGAAGGAGGAAGTCCAAGGTACACTGAAGACATTGACAAAGAACAAGTCACCAGGAATTGCTGGGATATAAATTGAAATATTTTAACAAACTGATGCAGCACTGGAGACACTCACTTATCTATGCCAAGAAATTTGGAAGATAGCTACTTGGCCAAGCAATTGAAAGAGATCCATATTTGTGCTCTTTCCAAAGAGAGGTGCCCCAATGAAATGCAGAAATCACTGGACAATACCATTAATATCCCATGTAAGTAAAATTTGTGCTAAAGATAATTCAAAACTGGCTGCAGCAGAACATTGATACAGAGCTACTAGAGGTTCAGGCTAGATTCAGAAGCGGACATGAATTAGCAATATTATTGCTGACATCACATGGATCTTGGCTGAAAGCAGAGAATACCAGAGAGATGTTTACCTGGACTTTGTTGACTATGCAAAGGCTTTTGACTGTGCAGATCATGACAAGCTATGGATAACATTGAGAAAAATGGGTGTTCCAGAAGACTTAATTGTGCTCATGAGAAACCTGTACACACACCAAGAGGTAGTCTTCAAACAGAACAAGGAGACACTGAATGATTTAAAAACAGGAAAGGTTTGCACCAGCATTGTAATCTTTTACCATATTTACACAAACTGTATGCTGAGAAAATAATCTGATAAATTGAATTATAGAAAAAGAATGTGGCCTCAGAATTGGAGGAAGACTCATTACCAACCTGTGGTATCCATATGATAAACTTGCTTGCTACAAGTGAAAAATACTTTAAAAGACTTACTGATGTAGATCAAAGATCACAGCCTTCGGTATGGGTTGCAGCTTAATGTAAAGAAAACAAAAATCCTCAGTACTGGACCAATAAACAACATTCTTATCAACAGAGAAAAGATCAAAGTTGTCAAACACTTCATTCTTCTTGGATCAACCATGACCACTCATGGAAGCAGCAGTCAAGAAATCAAACGATTTTGCATTATGCAAATCTGCTACACAAGACCTCTTTAAAATGTTGAAGAGCAAAGATGTCAGTTTGAGGACTAAGGTGTGCCTGATCCAAGCCATGGTATTTTCAATAACCTCATGTGCATGTGAAAGCTGGACAGTGAATAAGAAAGACCATAGAAGAATTTATTCATTTGAGTTATGATATTGGAGGATAATATTAAAAGTATCATGGACTGCCAAAAGAACAAACCAATCTGTGTTGGGAAAAGTACAGCCAGAATGTTCCTTGGAAGCCAGGATGGCCAGACTTTCTGTCTCATACTTCAGATATCATGTGTGATAAAGTGGAGGGTCAGAGAAAAAGAGGAAGACCCCAATGAGATGGATTGACACAGTGATAGTAGCAATGGGCTCAAGTGTAACAATGATTGTGTGGATGGCTCAGGACTGGTCAGTGTTTTGTCCTGTTGTGCATAGGTCACTATGAGTTAGAATCGATTCCATGGCACCTAACAACAACAAGAAGAAGAACCAGTTATAATAACATAATAAGCTAGAAGGATGGGGTGCTGGGGACACACATCAAGAAATCTGCAAGGAATAAATGTTGATGCTAAAAAGTGGAAAAAAGTCATTGGGAAAGGAAGGAAGAAACATCCAAATAGTCTACGAGAAGACCCCAATTTGACAGAGACCACAGTGCATTGGGGCAAGGTTTGTGGGGGAATGATGCGAAGATGAAGCTGTAAGATAAAGTGGGAGATTTCACAAAGAGCACTTTAAGACATTTGGGAGAGTTCAGATTTCATCATAAGATGGAAGCTATTAAAAGATTTGAAGGAGACTGACACAGTTAGATTTTTGTTTGAAAAATAACACTGGCTACAGTGTATGCGATGACTTGAGAGGCAAGTGAAATTATGAGCAGAGAAACACATTAGAAAACTAGTGCAATAATTCATAGCACAGATGAGAATATCCAAGACAGGAGTAACCGTTTTTTGGGTGTTTGTTTTATGATGTCTATAGCTTTATGACATAATGAAACACAAATATCTATGGATTTATGAGCATCACAGTGGCTCTGTAGGATAAGACTGGGCTGCAAAAAACAAGGTCAGAGGTTCAAGCCCACCAGCTACTCTGCAGAATAAAGATGAAGCTTTCTGCTCCAGCAAAGATTTGCAGCCTCAGAAACGCTATAGAGAGTCACTATAAGTCAGAACCGACTCAACGGCACTTAATGACAACAACAAAAACAAAAATGGATTTATGAGAAAAGAGCTTTCACAAAGAAATTAATTTTCTCCTAGTTATTGTTGGGTGCTGAAAAGTCAGTTCTGATTCATAGTGACCTGGGCACAGCAGAAAAACCACTGCCCAGTCCTGGACCAGCCTCTCAATTGTTGTTAGATTTGAGTCCATTGTTTCTGCCATTGTGTCAATCCATCTTGTGAGGGGTCTTCCTCTTTTTCTCTGACCATCCACGTTTCCAAGCATGATGATCGATTTCAAGGACTGGTGTCTCCTGATAATACGTCCAAAATACAAGAGACAAGTCTCACCCTTCTCCCATTCTAAGGATCATGGTAATAAGGCACATTTATTTGTTCTTCTGCCAAACATGGTACTTTCAACATTCTTTGCCAACACTATAATTAAAATGCATAGATTCTTCTGTGGTCTTCCTTATTCATTGTCCAACTTTAACATATATATGAAACAGTTGAAAATATCATGGCTTGGGTCAGGTACACCTTAGTTCTCCAAGTGACATCTTTGCTCTTGAACACATCAATTAGGTCTTTTGCAGCAGATTCGCCTAGTGCAATATGCCATTCGATTTCTTGACTGTTGTTTCCATGATCATTAATTGAGGATCCAAGAAAATTGAAGTCTTTGAAAACTACAATCTTTTCTTCATTCATCAGGATGTTGTTTATTGGTACAGTGGTGAGGATTTTAGCAATCTGCATATCTCAGGTTTTTAATGAATCATCCTCCTATCCTGATATCACATTCTTCTTCATATAATCAAGCTTCTTGGATTATTTGCTCAGCATGCAGATTGAAAGGGTATGGTATATGAGCTAGTGGATACTCCAGACCCACCCTCGGAGGGTTATACTACGCATGTGCATAGATCTCCTCGAAATTTAAAGAGACAGGATCCACTTAAAACCAAACGGCCAACAGATACTCAGCCCAAGAGCAGGCCTTGAACTTCTCTTGTTTACTTTTTGTTCTGTTTCTAACACAGGAAAGAGAAGGAGAGGGCTGTAGGGAGGGAAAGAGACCTCATATTAGGCTACAGATTTTTTTTTAATTTTTAAAAAATATTTTTTTTTCTTTTTCTTTTCTTTTAT
>NW_006408761.1:1500596-1507151 GCF_000296735.1 Chrysochloris asiatica
AGTCTGTTTTTGTCTTAGTGTGTAAGGTGTGTCTCTTGCAGGCAGCATATTGAAGGGTCTTGTTTTCTTATCCATTCTGCCACTCTCTGTCTCTTCACCGGTGCATTGAATCCATTGACATTCAATGTAATTATCAATGTTGTTGTTGTTGAGTGCCGTCGAGTCAGTTCCAACCCATAGCTACCCTGTATCGAGCTTCCAAGGAGTGACTGGTGAACTTGAATCACCGACCTTACAGTTCAAACAGCTTTGCAGTCTGGCGCATTAACCCACAGCGCCACACCAGATGGGTATGAATTAACTGCTGCCATTATGTTAATCTTTTGGTAGTGCTGTTCGTTCTTTTGTTCTGCATGCTTTCTTGTGCTGAGTTTGTGTTTTTTGTGCTATTTCTTGTCTGTTTCTTCTTAATTTTCATGTTTGCTTGTTCTGCTTGGAAGTTCATTTTCATGGTAAGTTGTGAAGTATTAACTTTCTTTTGGGTTACCTTATAGTCCCAAACCTGCTCTTCCTGTTCTGGAAAGCCTTTGTCTGTCTCCAGCTCATTTGGCTCAGTTACTCTTTCCTGTTTTTGGACATGTTTTGAGATCTTTTGTTGTGTTTTGTTTGTCATGTAGCGGGCTCCGCGGGAGAAAGATGAGGCGATCTGCTCCTGTAAAGATTTACAGCCTCGGAAACCCTATTCAGGGTCGCTATGGGTCGAAACCTACTCAATGGCACTTAACAACAACATGTGGGTTTTTAATACTTAAATGGATGTTTGTTGCTATGTTATTAAGTTTACTGGGTGTCTCCTGGTGGATATGATTAGAAGATAGGATTTTCTTTTCGCATGTAATGCTTAGCAGCTGTTATTGGCTCTTGTCTCAATGGTGGAATATTATGGGGTATGCTTGTATATTGGCTATATGGCCATGATTGCTGACTCTTCTTGGGTAACATAGGGAGAAAAAGCTCCCACCTCCAGGAAAAATGTGTGATCAAAAGTACCAAAATCAGAAGCAATATAAAAGCAGAGACAAAAACACCACTTTAAAACAAAAATAAAATTGTGGCCAACTGGCCAGTCACCTTGTTACATAGACAGTGTGTGTACACATTAGAAGCCTCCAGTAGTGGGTAGGGGTGTCCACTCGCTCAGTCCTCTCTTCTTGTTACCACCATAGAGGAGCACAGATAGATACTGAGATGTTAATGGGAGAAAAATTGTCTACTACTTTTGTCTCTGAAGGTCCGTTAGGTATCTGCATGTGCACAGCATAATTTTTGAAATAGTTGCGTCTTTTTATGTTGGGGTTTTTACAGGTTGTTCATATGGTTTCTCTGTCCGGCCAAGCCTGCTTTTTTTTCTTGCTGGATAGGCAGGAATAAAGTTAACTTTAGGGCTGGGACCCACAGGCAGAAGTCAAAAGCAGCAGCCAAAGAATTTGCCCTTGGACCCATGGGGCTCTTTCTCTCTGTGCCGTGGGAAAGCAGTGGTCTCGATGCTGGATGTTTTTGGGAGTGCACACCCACCCGCCTGAAGGCATCCGGGTTGGGCAAATGAGAGGCGACAGGGAAGAGGAGGAAACAATGTGTAGAATCCCCCCACACCTCCTTTTGCAAATGTCACTGCACCACTTTTAGCACCAGTTCACTGTGCAGGACTGGCTGTAGCCCCGCCCTCTGACCTCTGCCGGGTGGGATGGCCGCAGAGGGAGTCCTGTGTCTTGACCAATTCCTAAATCACAATATTTTCCTTTTTTCTATAATTTTTCCACTGGCAGTTTCAGGAAACTGACGCCCTGAACTTTATGCTAGATCCAGAGCTCTGGTGCTGTTCCGTGAAAGCAGCTTCTCTGGGTTTTCAGCCTCTCCCCCATAGAGCCTGTCCTACCTGATTCTGCTCTGCCACCGCCAAAACTGGAAGTTACTTGATCATTTCTTCCAGTGCGTTTAGCTTGTCATGGCTAAAGAACAAGTTTCAGATTGTCTTCTGACATCAAATTTAGTCTTTTCTTTCTTTCCTAATTTTTTAATGGCCTTTTATTTTCGTCATACATGATGTTCTTATTGTCAACTTTTCTGGGATCATTTAAGTCTAATGTATCAAATCTCTTCTTGAAATGGTCTCTAAATTCACACAGGACATACTCAATGTAGAACTTTGTTTCTCATGGTCTTGTTTTAGTTTTTCAGCTTCAGTCTGAATTTGCATATGAGCAGTTGATGATCTGTTCCACAGTAAGCCCCTGGCCTTGCTTTGGCTGATGATGTTGAACTTTTCCACTGTTTCTTCCCACAGATATAATGAATTTGATTGCTGTGTATGCTATCTGGTGAGGTCCAGGTGTATAATCACCTTTTATGTTATTTTAAAAAAAGAATTTACAATGAATAAGTCATTTGTCTTGCAAAATTTTGCCATGCAATCTCCAGCATCATTTCTACTATCAAGGCTATATTTTCCAACAATGATCCTTCCTTTGTTTCCAACTTTTGCATTCCAATCACCAGTAATTATCAATGCATCTTAATTGCGTGTTTAACCAATTTCAGACTGAAGACATTGGTAAAATTCTTCCATTTCATCATCACTGGCTTTAGCGGTCTGTGAGTAAAATTTGAATAACAGTGGTATTAACTGGCCTTCATTGTGGTGATGGTGGTTTTGTGCCACAGAGTCAGTGACACTGTATAGTATTTCCAAGGCTGTAAATCTTTATGGGGTCAGAAATCATCTTTCTCCCACAGAGCTACTGGTAGATTAGAACTAATGACTTTGATGTTAGCATCTGAGATTATAATCCACTAGGTTACAAGGACTCCTTCAAACTTTCTTATAGGCATATGGAGATTATCTTATCATAGACAGCAATGACTTCAAGATAGCTCTTGAAATATTCTTCTGACAATGAAGGTGACACCATCTCTCTTCAATTTGTCTTCCCAGCATAGTAACCCATAGGATTGTCAAATTCAAAATGACCAAAATCAGTCCATTTCAGCTCACTTATGCCTAAAATTTTTATGTGTTCCATTCAATTTTTTACAACTGCTAATTTTCCTAGATTCATACTCCCTACATTCTATGTTCCAATTATTAATGGATATTTGTAGCTGTTTTGTCTCGTTCTGAATTGTGCCACATCAGTAAATGAAGGTCCGAAAAGCTTAACTCAACCAAGTCATTAAGGTCAACTCTACTTTGAGGAGGTAGCTCTTCTCCAGTCATATTCTATTGCTTTCCAACCTGAAGGGCTCGTCTTCTGGCACTTATTATATATTATATATATATTTGTTGTTAAGTGTCATTGAGTCAGTTCTGACCCATAGTGACGCTGTATGGGGTTTCCAAAGAGCGACTGGTGAGTTTGAACCACTGACCTTGCAGTTCAAACTGACTTGGCCATCCAGCACATGACTTTGCAGCACAGCACCACACCAGTACTCCATTGTATATGTAACATATTCTCAGTGTTCCACTGCTATTCAGAAGGGTATCAGTGACTCACCATTCAGTCACAGTGTGGCGCTGTAGGATAAGCACTGTGGTGCTGCAGGAAAATGCACTGGACCACAGTCAATTTGAACCACAAAGTCAGTGGTTCAAACCCATCAGCTACTTCTTGGAAACCCTATACAGGGTTGCTATGCATCAGAACCCACTTGATGGCATTTTGCAACAATAGCATTCACCATGAGGCTGGTGGTTCAAGCTAACTAGTCCCTATCATAGCAACTATACAAGGTCAGGACTGGCTCTACAGCACTTAACAACCACCACCATTAGAAGTGGTCTACCTCTCCTTCTTCCTAGTCTGTCTTAGTCTGGGAGCCATGTGAACCCTGTCCACCACAGATGATCCTGCTGATATTTAAGATACCCTTGACATAACTTCCAAGATCAAAGCAACACTCAAGCCTATCAGTATGACAATGTCAGTTTGTCAGATGAGTGGTGGCATCGTCGAGGAGGTTAGACATCTGAATTCAGGGGCCAGCTCTAGAGGAATGCTTCATGTCTGCCAGCTTTGGAAGAAGTTATTTGTCTCCTTTCCATCTCTGTGAGCCTGGCATACCTGAGATCTCCATGTGTTTAGACACCAATCTTCCTGTGGGTCTAGGAGATTCTCAGTGCAGGGACCCCACGTCCCAAGGACATGCTCCTGGGTCTTCTTTCTTGTTTGTATTGAAGTGTCTCCTTCTCCCCTCACTTCCCTCTCCTTTTATCTCTTGTAAGATAAAAAGTGATCGAGGCCACACCCCAAGAAAACGCTACTTAAATCAGGCTAGGACTGTGCCCTAAACCAACAATTTCAGGCATAGGAATGGGTGAGGTCATGTGTTGTTGTTGTTAAGTGCTGTTGAGTCAGTTCCAACTCACAGCGACCCTGTATAGAGTTTCCAAGGAGCAGCTGGTCAGTTGAAGAACCGAACTTGAGATTCAAACTGAACTTGATGTCCAGTACGTTATCCTGCAGTGCCACACCAGGACTGTGAGGTCATGTAGATAGTTTATAGAATGTAAAGGAACATGTTAAATCCCACTACAAGCCCCTTATAACTAACTGGATTATCATACCAAATCACATCATCACAGATCATTACATAACTGTCAAATTACATCATTACATAAGTGCCAAATCACCAAGAATCATGGCACAGCCATGTTGACACATATTTGGGGGAACACAATTCAATCCATAAGAATCATTGACTGCATTGTGAACCATCCTGCCAGTTTCTGGAATGAGCATTTACATAGCTAATGATATTATCATAGAGAAGAGCCAGGAAAAGAAAAGGATTTGCAAGAAAAACAACAAGTTCAATTTGAGAATGCTAAGTTTAAGGTTCCTAGCGAGATCTTTGAGCACTAAAAGTGCCATGGACTGCCAAAAGAACCAATAGATCTGTTTTAGAAGAAGTGCAGCCAGAGTGCTCCTTGGAGGCCAAGATGGCTAAACTTCGTCTCTCATACTTTGGACATATTGTCAGGAGGGAACAGTCGTTGGAGAAGGATGTCATGCTGGGTAAGATGGAGGGTCAGAGAAAAAGAGGAAGACCCCCAACGAGATGGATCAGCCAGGTGGCATCATTGATGCATCAAGGGTGGGCAGCAGTAGTGATGTTGGCCCAGGATCAGACATTATTTTGTTCTGCTGTGCATGGGGTCCCTATGAGTCAGTTCTGACTCAATGGCACCTGAAAACAACAACAACAACAACAACAACAAAGTTTAAGGTTCCTAGGTGTCCTACATGGTTTGTGCTCATTTGCTAACCTGAAGGCTGGTAGTTCAAACTCACCCAGCAACACTCTGAGAAAAAAGCTCTGGTGATCTACCTCTATAGAGACTGCAGACACGAAAACACATAAAGCAGTTCTCTTCTATAACATACAGGGTGCGCACAATCAAAATCAACGTGAGGACAATAGGGTTTAGTATTTTGTGGGCTTTGTTGTTGTTCTTTAAATTTTTTTATTGTGTTTTGGTTATAGTTTCTACAGAAAATTGAGTTACCATATAAAAAAATCACTATGCATATTGTCCATACTTAATCTGTATGCTGAGCAAATAATCCAAGCAGCTGAACTGTATTGAAGAAGAACACAGCATCAGGATTGGAGGAAGGCTCATTAACAACCTGTGATATGCAGATCACACAACCTTGCCGGCTGAAAGTAAAAAGGACTTGAAACACTGCTGGCAAAGATCAAAGAATGTAGCCTTCAGTATGGATTACAACTTAATGTAAAGAAAACAAAATTCCTCAAAATTAAACCAATAAACCCCATCATTATAAATGGAGAAAAGATGGAAGTTTCTAAGGCTTTCATTTTACTTGGCTCCGTAATCAATGCTAGGGGGACCAGCAGTCCAAAAAATCAAGTGTGTTGCACTGGGCAAATCTCTTGTAGAAGGCAATTTTATAGTGTAAAAGTGCAAAAATGTCACTTTGAGAACTAAGGTGTGCCTGACACAGGCATGGTATTTTCAATGGCCTTATAAGCACGGGAGGAATCCTGGTGTGGTGCTGTGGGTTAATGCACTGGACTGAAAAGTTGATTTGAGCCACAAGGTCAGTGGTTCAAGTTCACCAGCTGCTCCTTGGAAACCCTATACAGAGTCGCTATGGGTCAGAACCAACTCAACAGCACTTAACAACAACAACAACAATAAACATGGGAAAACTGGACAATGAAATGAATAAGGAAGACTGAAGAAGAATTGATGCATTTGAATTCTGGTGCTGGTGAAGAAGACTGGAAGCACCGTGGATGGCAAGAAGAACAAACATCTATCTTGGAGGAAGTACAGCCAAACTGCTTCTTGGAAGTGAGGATGGGGAGACTTCATCTCACATATTTCGACATATTACCAAGAAGGAACAGTCTCTGGGAAAGGAAATACTGCTTGGTGAAGTAGAGGGTCATCAAAAAAGAGGAAGCGCACCAGTGGGTCAGATAGTCACAGTGGCTGCAGTAATGATCTCAAACAGCACATCAATGATGAGGAGGGTCCAGGACCAGGTGGTGTTTCATTCTGTTATGCCTAGGATCACTAGGAGT
>NW_006408761.1:1507251-1521024 GCF_000296735.1 Chrysochloris asiatica
AGAGCTGACGCTACCATCTCTAAACAATGATCTCAAACAGCATCTCAATGATGAGGAGGGTCCAGGACCAGGCGGTGTTTCATTCTGTTATGCCTTGGATCACTAGGAGTCAGAGCTGACGCTACCATCTCTAAACAATAACATACATATTTTTCCGTGACATTGGTAAAATGTTTCACATTGTGTCAATATTTTCATTATTTCTATTCTGAACGTTGTTTCCTTGCCACCCCCCTGACATTCTCATCTTTGCTTTAGGGTAAATGTTGACCATTTGGTCTCATATAAAATGATTTTGTTTTAAAAGCAGCACAGCACTCATGGGTAACATTGTTTATTTTATGAGTCAATCTATTATTTATCTGAAAGTAGTTTCAGGTCAAGACTTAAAGGGTATTTTAGGGCAATTGTTGTGGGACTTCCTCTAATATCTACGAGTCAAGTAAAAATTTGAGTTTCTCCTATTCTATCCAGGACTACATATTGTGGTCAGACGTCGGTAATAGTATCCTGGCACCATCAAGTTCTTCTAGGTTGGGCTTTTTAAATTTTTTTGTCTATTTATTTTAGTTTAAGGTATTTGTGTGATATTCAAGAAGAGAAAATAAACAGCAGTTGACTATATGAATTCGAAGTTTAAGATATGCAATTTGGGATGTTGATGTAGTGTTGAAAGTCAATAAAATATAGACAATTTCAGGCATGTGAATGGGTGAGAACATGTAGAGTCTGCACAGTGTGAACAGAGGAATCAGTTCTGTCTAGTTGGCTCTGACCCAGAGCAGCTTTAGAGAACACAGTAGACCTGCCCACAGGGTTCTAAACTGTCCTCTTTACAGAAGCAGATTGCCATCTCTCTCCCAAGGAGTGACTGATGGGTTTGAACCACTGACTTTTTTGGTTAGCATCTGAGTACTTTAGCCAATGTGCTACAAGGGTTCCAGAAGGAAGAGGGACCAGGCAAACCTATTGAAACACCGTAATTTAAAGAATAAACAGCCTGTTATATACATTGAGAAGGATTTTTTTTCAACGCTTAGAAGGAAAGCTAAGAGAGTTGGTGTTGCCAACTTTAGGGAAAGATTTATAATAAGGATGGAGAGGTCAACAATAGCAAATGTTACTCAGAGGTCAACTAAGATAAGGACTGAAAAGTTTCCAATTGATTTAGAGACAAGAAGTTTGCTGATGACCATAGCAATTTTTAGTGGGAAATGGAGCATACCAGGTTACTATGGGTAAATGAACTTTGCCAATTCTTTCCATAAGATACCAAGTAAACTGATAAATTGTCAGATTTGAGTTCAGGAAATTCTGGAGGTTTGTGAAGAAGTCCTGGTTGTCTTTATTAATAGGAAATGACTGAAAGAGAAGCTTTTCTTCTCTTTAAAGCATCACCAGCCATGCTGATGTTGAAGACTGTAAAATTGCGTTGCTGCTTTTAGGGTCATCAAGTTAGTTCCAGCTCATAAGGACTTTATGTGTATAGCAGAATGGAACATTGCCCACTCCTATGCCATCCTCACAACCGTTGCTCTGTTGGATCCCAATGTTGCCGCTAGTGTGTTAATTCATCTCATTGAGGGTCTCCCTCTTTTTCACCAACATTCTATTTCCCTCTGATAACACAGGATCGTAGCAGTCAGAATCTCTATCCTGATGTGACTAAAGTTTGAGTAATCTCCTTTTGTTTTTCACGCAAGTCTAAGAAATGTGAGATGATGCAAAGCCATTCATCTTTCCACCAATCTTGTACGGTATGTAGAAAATTTGGGGAAACAATAATACTTATAAAGCGACTCAATGGCATACTCACTAATGACAAAAATTAAGTTTCTTGACAACCTGGCTCCCAGTTTGGAAAATCATGTTTCTTCATAGCAAAAGCTTAAAATGTTTCTATTAAGCAACTATTTGATCAATCTCATTCCTTAGTTTCCAAGGTGCCACCAGATTCTTAGAGAATGAGAGCAGCTTCCTAGACTATGAAAACCCTCCCCTTCTAATCACGAGACTCTGTGTTGACACTTCTCATTTTAAATCTGTACAATTATCTCAGAAAACCTACATTCAAGGCAGGCTTATCTCATTTCACTTGAAAAAAAAATTAAAACATGGGTGCTTGGATTGTCCATCTTTAATAAATTTGCCCTAGAGTTGGGTTGCTAACCTCAAGATCAGCAGTTCAAAACTACCAGCTGTTCCACAGGAGAAAGATGGGGCTTTTTGCTCCCATAAAGATTTACAGCCTCGGAAACCCTGTGCAGGGTTGCTTTGAGTTAGAACCGACTCCACAGCACACCACCATTACCACCACCAGCAGGTTTACGCCTCCTAGAAGAATCCTTTCACAAAATTTCTCTTATTCTAATACATCATGTACCTTTGGAGGGACAAAGTTGTTAAAGGGATGGATGCCTGGTCACATCACCACTGTACATAGGAAACCACTTTCCTCACCAGTTACAATACAGAATCGGTCCTCTATTTCTGCCTTATCAGTAAGGCCCTTGGAAATGATACATACAGAGTCAATATAATATGTAATACATCTTTGTAATCCATCACTCTACCTGCCCTGTTATGTACACAGTAAGCCACCAATAAATATTTATTGAATACCTGAATTTTTATATCTTGGAAGAATAGTTATTCTTTAATGTTTATTTTTCAGGTGTGTCAAGCTATGTCAGAAAGGAATCGAGTGTGACAATTGGAATGTTTTCCTAAGCCTTTGTACCTTAAAGTTAACATGCATTCATGTTCACTTTCAGAGAGCAAGGGCACAGAGCATCCTTTTCATGTTTGCAGTGATCCCACATATTACAGATGCTCAGTGTCGAGCTGTCACAGGCACTGACCTTGAAATCCCTGGGTACAATATTGGATGGTGACTCGGGAAGAGACGTTAGATTTTTTTTTTTAAGTGTTGACTATTGCAGCTGGGCTTCTTAATCAGGAGGAAAGAGGTTGGATACCTGAGGGACATGCATAGTACACACACTGAAAGACAATGCTCATCTCTTCTGAATACATGATAATGGAGATGAGAATGTTGCTGAGCGAGCAGAATGTTCAGGATATTAGTTTGGACCACGGAAAAAATGCTGCACAGTCAAAACTGATAGAAAAAAAAAAAAAAATCATCTCATCCAGCAGCTTTGAAAATAGGGTGAAAAGCAATCTTCATAAACTCTGTTATTTAAAAGTAATGTTTGGAATTAAGGCTGATTTCTGGAACTTTTGAGGGGCTTTCTACTTTTAGTAAGCAATTGCTTGTATTTTTAAAATTTGGTCATTTATGTAGGGTAGTTTAGGTTTGGGATGAAGGTCTGTCAAGGAGCAGTGCTAAAGCAGAAAATTCCAAATTGGGGGTGGAGGGTTTGGGACCATTGGCTTTGATGAGAATAATGAATTTCCAAGTGAGGGTTAATACAATTATTTTTATTTAAATTTACCCTCATCTTCCCAAACACTCAAAGCATTTGATGTGGGTTTTGCTTTCAGCGCACTCTGGCACAAACTTCTCTTTGTCTCTGGATCTATTTATTCGATTGTTTTGAAATGCATTTGTTGTGCATTTGCTCCATGCATCGTTCTTTGCAAAGCTATGTCAGGGATGAAAAGGAAATAGGATTCTTGCTTATCCTAGAAGAGTTGCTAAATATTTTTGTGCTGGGAATAGCTCAGGATTGTTCATTAAAAGTGGTCGTATATGCTTTCACCAGTTAGAAGAAAAAAATTACTTGATTCCTGTAGCTATTTTATTCATAATGGATGCTTTTCTAACTAGTCTGTTATGTGGCTCGAGTTAATAAACCCCCAAGGAGAAATCAATAGGCTACCTTTCCATTTGCAGAATTGGATACATTGAATCATGCTTCTAAGCATTTCAGAGTCTTTTACTTTGCATAATTTTACATAGAGTGAAGAAAGAAAAAAGCTTTTACAAAAATTATTTTCTCCCACTTGCAATAAGATTTAAAAATTAGACTAATACTCATAATTGTTTGTGTCCTTTCTTTATCTTATTAATTACTAATTTCTTTCATAGACTTCAAGAAAATTTATTTATAAAAATTAAATAGGTAAATATTTTATTACTATAAAAATAGTATTTAATGTAGCTAAATAAGCGTACATAGTGATTTGATAATGTATTCTTTTGATTGTTAGTCTTGTGCTTCTATAGTTTCTAAGAAGAAAATCTCAGTATGTTTATGTATAATTTTCCAATTTGAAGGAAAACAATATGAGGGAGTTTCAAGAAGTTCATGGAAAAATGGAATTAAAAGGTAATGAAATTTTTCCACAAACTTTTTGAAGCCCCCTCACATACCTTAAATATATTGATAGAGCAGAACTTTTATTATAACTTTCACAGTATTTATTTGATCAGACAGAATCATGTTGCAAGCAAATCCTCAAATATAAAACTGACTTGTAATCTGGCAAGATATTTAATTATCTGTGTTCATCATCCTTTGAGAATGTATGTTATTTCTGTAAAAGTAAATCTGATAATAAGATATATGATTATAAATGCCCCCTCCAAGATTGAAGCTCAAAGGGAACACATGAGTAGGCACATAAGATTGCGGGTGACCACATTGGTCAGCTGGTGAGTGGAAGAAGAAGAAAGTCAACAATGAAGATATGGACTAAGTTCAACCACATTCCATAGACTCCTATCAACCTGGAGATGAGACAGAGAAGAGCAAGGGCTGGCTGGTCTGAAGTGTGGTGAGACCTGAGGATTCCTGATCCCAGGGACAAGGACATAGCCATAGAGGGCAAGAGCTGTTAGTGAAGCATACAGCTGATATGAAGTGAGGGGAGATGCCCAAGAATGCCCAAACTTGTAGATAGTACTCATTCAACCTAGCCTCGATGGCTTGATGATCAGAACTTAAGTAGAGTAAGATTGAAAAAAACAATTTTTGATAAAGGAAACAAGTGTAAACTGCTACAATTTTATGAACATTACCTATACTTATGGATGTTGTAGCTCAAAATACCAATGAAGAGGAAAGGAGTCTTCACATCAAGTATCAATCCTCTCCCCTCTGTATGCAGGATTGATAGACATTGGCTACCTAAAATATTGTTAGGTTAGGTTCCGGCAAGTTGATTCCCACTCATAGTGACCCTTTATAGGGTGTCTGAGGGGCGGTTGGTGAATTTGAACCACCGACCTTATTTATCCTGAAATGCCACACCAGAACTTCAGTATTGTTGTTGTTAAGTGCTGTTGAGTCGGTTGTGACCCATAGTAACCCTGTATAGGGTTTCCTGTATAGGAGCAGATGGGGAGCTTAAACCACCGACCTTGTGGTTCAAACCACCTTTATAGTCCAGCACATGAACCCACAGTGGCACACCAGGACTCCTAAAATGGGAGGGGAAGTGGTGCTATAAAGGCACAAAGTGACTGGCTTACAAGTTTTCAAAAGGACGTTTAGTTTAAGAGTGTGAGGGGGGAAGGTAGAATCCCCACTGAATAGTTTTTTAGATGGGTCTGGTGAAAGAAGATGGAGATACGATGTTTAGGATTCAATTGTTATCATGACTAATTGCGACTGTCACAACTGTAAAAGTAGAAATTTGTAACAAAAAGGGGGGAGTAGTTAATCTTACAGTTCAGGAGCAGAGGACTCTAGGACCAACAAGGGAGAAGAGCACAAGCCAGGACCCTATCCAGAGAAGCAGCAACACCAGAGATGGAGGCAGAGATAAGGATATGGAGAGAGGAAACAGCTGAGGACTCTAGCCTGGATTCATGGGAAGAGAAAGTCTGTGTGCTGGCAGCCAGGAGGCAGGCTTGCAGAATGTCCCCTTTGGTTGTTTAAATGATTATATATTGCTAAGTGTTTTTGTGTACATCCCTCCCACCAAAAAAAAAAAAAAAAAAAAAAAACACCAGAGGGAATAGAAGCAAATACTGTTGAAAGATGATGCACGGAGGAGATTGTAATCATTGCAATGAAATGATGAGTGTAAAACTGATGTTCTCCCATGTAAACTGTCACTCAATTCACAGTAAAAACTAAAAGTGAAATAAAAAAAAAAAAGAACATTTAATGAAGAGGAAAATATTCATGAGATTTTGTTAATATTTAATTAACAAATATGTACTAAATTTGTACTTGTAAAATTTTGCATATTGGTATAGGAAAGAGAATGAAAAAGGTGGAGATTTAGATAACTCCTTCTGCTGGCAGATTGTGCACAACTTTTATTTCTACTTTGTGCTTTTCTATGTCTTACTAATTTCCTTGTGCAGAAATTTTATTTCTACTTTGTGCTTTTCTATGTCTTACTAATTTCCTATCATGTGCATGTGTTGTTTTCATAATTAAAATATAAGTATCTGTTTTTAAAAAGAAAAAAGATATATGAATATAAATGCAAGTTTGAAAACCCTGCATTTTTCTTCTTTGTTTGTTGAATCGTCTTTCGTGAGCAAGTTGTTGTTGTTGCTGTTGTTAGGTTCCCTAGTATTGGTACCTACTCACAGCAACCTTATGCAAAAAAGAACAAAACACTGCCTAGAACTGCACCAGTCTTACAATTACTTGAGCCCATTGCTGCTGCCACTGTGCCAATCCATCTCATTAGGGATCTTTCTCTTTTTTGCTGGCCCTCCACTTTAGCAAGCATGATATCCTTCTCCAGGGACAGGTCCCTCCTGATAATATGTCTCCTTCTAATACAGATTTGTTTGTTCTTCAGGCAGTCCAAGGTACTTTTAATATTCTCCTCTTACGCCATAAATCAAGGAGCTCTGGTAGCATAGTGCTTATGATTTGGCTGCTAATCTCAAGATCAGCAGCTCAAAACTACCAGTGGTTCCACAAGGAGAAAGATGAGGCTTTCTGCTCCCATAAAGACTTACAGCCTCAGAAACCCTGTATAGGGTTGCTATGAATCAGAACTGCCCACCACACCATAACTCAAATGCATCAATTCTTCTATGGCCTTCCTTATTCGTTATTCAACTTTCACATGTATTTGAGGCTACTGAAAATGCAGTGGTTTGGGTCAGACATACCTTAGTTCTCCAAGTGACATCTTTGCTCTTGAACACTTTAAAGAGGTCTTCTGCAGCAGATTTGCTTATTGCAATACGTCATTTGATTTCTTGACTGCTGTTTACATGAGTGTTGATGGTTGGTTGATCCAAATAAAATGATGTATTTGACTACTTCAATCTTTTCTCCATTTATATGGATGTTATTTGTTGGTCCAATGGTGAGGATTTTTGTTTTCTTTTCATTGAGGTGCAACACATACTGAAGGTTGTGGTCTTTGATCTTCATCAGTAAGTATTTTAAGTCCTCTTCACTCTCAGCAAGCAAAGTTGTATACTCTGCATATCTCAGATTGTTAATGAGTCTTCCTCCAATCCTGATTCCACATTCTTCTCCATATAATTCAGCTATGGATCAGAAATGACCAGAGAGAGATCTACCTGTAGATATGACTGGACAGAGGCTGTCCTGAATGAAAGAACTATGCCCTGAGCATTTCTAACCTTTCAACTTCCCTAATACATTCCATAACTGAGTGTGGTGTCTAAGTCTGAGCTCAGCGTGCCCACTGCAATGCATTCTCGAATCTAATTGAGAAGCAGAGAGTGCTGTGGAGGGAGGGCTTCATGCTCCTTTTTACACATGGGCACAAAGTTCTGTGTACCACACAATATGCCCACTACCTATGCTCTGGTCTTTATTCAGCCCCTCAGACACACATTGTCTCTCCTCCCAAAAAAATTCTGTGCATATTGTTCCCATACTTGGGAATGATCCTCCCTTACCCCCATCCTGATTATCTCTTACACATCTTCAATTTCTGCTTAGAAATTATACCACCAGGTTTCATCTGGAACCGTTTCTTTTTCCATACACCATATCACACAACTTTCTTACACACATCATTTATCACATTGCAATTATACATTTCTCTTTTGCTGATTTAATGCCTGGTCCCAGTAGGCTGTACACTCCATCAGGGCAGTACATGTATGTTGTTTCAATGAATGCATATTGAAAGTATCATGGACTGCCAAAAGAACAAACAGAACTGTGTTGGAAGTACAGCCAGAGTGCTCCTTGGAAACCAGGATGGTCAGACTTCATTTCTCACACTTCTCATATTGTCAGTCAGGAGGGGCCAGTCACTGAAGAAGGATATTATGTTTGATAAAGTGAAGGATCAGAGAAAAAGAGGAAGACACCAAATAAAATAGATTGGCACAGTGGCAGCAGTAATGGGCTCCAATGTAGTAATGATTATGAAGTTGGGCCAGGGTCAAGCGGTGTTTCATTATGTTGTGCATAGGGTCACTATGATTCAGTGTTGATTCAGTGGAACCTACCAAAACAACAATGGTCTATTGAATGAATGGATGTTTCATTTAAGTATCTGACAACTCTAGAAGTTGGGCAGATTCCAATCCACTATGCTTGGGTGTCTGTATATTCTTTTTACATTTCATACAGATTTTGCTTTAGAGGCTTCGGTTTTATTATGTTTAGCATTTAATGATCAATGAGTGGTTATTGTGAATTCTAAACTTTATCACTACACAAATGCCATTGTGTTTCTCATTGAATCATTTTCCTTTCCATTTCAACCTTAAATAATATGACTGTTGTACCCGTGCTTCCTTTTGTTTGCATATACCTTGCTTGTTGTAGGGTTTGGCTGGTTTGTTTTGAGGGAAAGGAGGCCTCATTCATCTTTGATTTTCAACCTTTCTGAGTCACTTTGTTTCTGATGTTGTCTCTTGAATTCTTCATCTTGTAGAGTTTTGTTTTTAAACAATACGAGATGTGGATTTTCATTTTTCAATCTGATAATATCTTTGGTTGTTACAATTCTGTATTCTATTTTATGTTTTACATTTTTAATATTGCTATTTTCTACATTTGTCGTGTAGTCTTGGTTTCTCTTATTTTATGTGGTTTTATGCTCACAATAAAGTTTTGCTCTTTAAATTTTATCCTTTTGAATACATTTCAATAACTTAAAATTTACTCATCAATCTTAGACAAGATGTATAAACTCCCTCTAATATATATCCAATGACTAGAAAATGAAAAATGTATGTACCAATGACAATAAAAATGAGAAAAACTCTCGGTGAGATGGGTTGACATAATAGCCAAACAATGACCTCAAACACACCAAAACACATCCTAAAGATGGCACAGGACAATGTTCTGTTCTCTTATACAGAAGGTCACTGTGCACCAAAGCCAACTTGACAGAAACTAACAACAACATAGCCCTCCACAGCCTGAGTTAGTTGATTATATAGTGATTTTCAAGGACCACTGGTAGCATAGTGGGTTATGAGTTAGGATAATAACCACAAGGTCAGCAGTTCAAATATAGCAGCTGCTCCGAGGGAGAAAGATGAGGCTTTCTGTCCCTATACAAGGTCTCGAGGAGTTGGAACTAACTTGACAGCATACAACCACAACCACCAGCATTGTTATTTTTATTCTGATGTTAACTTTATACACTTTTAAAGCATACATAAAATTTCATAATTCAGATTATCAGAATTTGTTGTTGTTAAGTGCCATAGAGTTGGTACCGATTCATAGCAACCCTATACACAGCAGAACGAAACAATTTCCAGTCCCGGGCCAACCTCACAATTGTTTCTACATTTGAGCACGTAAATGAGGGTATTGAAAATGCCTAAAGGTCAGTAGTACTTTAGTCCTCAAACTGACACCTTTGTTCTTCAACACTTTATAGAGGTCTTGGGCAGCAGATTTGCCTAATGTAATATGTCATTTGATTTCTTGACTGCTGCTTCCAAGAGTGTTGATGGTTGGTTCATGAAAAATGAAGGCTTTGACAACTTCAATCTTTTCTCCATTAATCAGAATGTTGCTTCAAAAAACATTGGTCCAGTGCTGAAGATTTTTGTTTTCCTTACATTGAGATGCAATCCATACCGATGAAGGCTGTGCTCTTTGGTTTTCATCAGTAAATGTTTTAAGTCCTCTTCACTTTCAGAAAGCAAGGTTGTATCATCTGCATATCGCAGGTTGTTAATGAGTCTTCCTCCAATCCTGATGCCACATTTTTCTTTGTATAACCCAGCTTCTTGGATTATTCACTCAGTATAAAGGTTGAATAAGTATGGTGAAAGAATACACCGTTCCTAATATTAAAACATTCAGTGTCCCCTTGTTCTGTTCAAACAACTGCCTGGTGTACTATATATAGAATGAATTAGAACTTTTCAAACTCCCTAATGAAACAAAGAGCTCTGGCAGCATAGTGATTTTAAATCAGGCTGCTAATCTCACAGTTAGCAGTTCAAAACTACCAGCTGTTCCGCAGGACAAAGATGAGGCTTTCTGCTCCTGTAAAGCTTTACAGCCTTAAAAACCCTGTAGAATGTCGCTATGAGTCGGAACTGACTCCACGGCACATCACAACAACAACAATGAAATACAAAGAAATCTATACCCCTTCCAATCTCTACTTAATCATTCTAACCTCCTACTTAAATCATTACTTCTATACTGTTAACAAGTTAAAACCTTTACAATATTATTTTATTGCCATAATTCCCAGGTTTCAGTATTGGTGTTACACCTAATTAGTTTTTGTGTTCATCAGTCTTCACATTTTTCTATTCCTGAGATTTCTAAATCTTTTGATTGGTTAAGACTTCAAAAAAGAAAAAAAAAAAGTTGAGGCGTACCTATCCCTGAGATCTTTCATATGTCAAAATGTATGTTTTCTATATGTTGTTGTTATTAAGCACCATCAAGTCAATTCTGACTCATAGCGACCCTGTATCTGGTAGCGTAGTGGTTACAAATCAGACTGCAAACCTCAGGGTCAGCAGTTTGAAACTACCAGCTGTTCTGCGGGAGAAAGATGAGGCATTCTGCTCCCGTAAAGATTTATAGCCACGGAAACCCTGTAGAGGGTCACTATGAGTCAGAACCGACTCCATGGCACATATCAGTAGTGTTTCCAAGGAGCAGCTGATGGATTTGAACTACCAACTTTTTTGTTCTCAGTCCTGTGGCTACCCGATAATGCCACACCAGTACTTACTGTTTTCTATAAAATAAAGTAAAATGTGTGGTGCTGTATGAAAGGCACTGGACTGTAAACCACAAGTTTGACATTTTTTATTATTAAGTGCCATTGAGTCATTTCCAACCCATAGCAACCCTGTATAGGGTTTGCAAAGAGCAGCTAGTGAGCTTGAGCCACCAACGTTGCTGTTCAAACTGACTTTGCAGTCTAGCGCATTAATCTATAGCGTGACTTACTCAACGTCACTTAACAACAACAAAGTGATATTTAACTGGGTATAAAAGACTCAAAACATTCTTTAATTACCTAAAGACTTTATTGTGATGGCCTCACCATTTTCTAACGTGAGTGTTGCCGTGAAATTTATTGCCAACCTGATTTCGCCTTGATAAGGGTGAATTATTTTCAGCTTGGTTTTATTCATTTAGTCAACAAGAATTAA
This sequence comes from Chrysochloris asiatica, assembly GCF_000296735.1. Taxonomy (NCBI): domain Eukaryota; kingdom Metazoa; phylum Chordata; class Mammalia; order Afrosoricida; family Chrysochloridae; genus Chrysochloris; species Chrysochloris asiatica. The sequence continues at coordinate 1,518,773 of NW_006408761.1, forward strand.
TTAAATGCAGTACTGGTGGTGCTCACTCATCTCTGCCAAGAAATTTGGGAAACAGCTACTAGACCGACTGATTGGAAGAGATCCATATTTGTGCTCATTCCAAAGAAAGGTGACCCAACGGAATGCGAAAATCATCAAACAATATCATTAATGTCACTTGCAAATAAAATATTGCTGGAAATAGTGCCAAAAATGCTGCAACAGTACATTGACAGAAAACTACCAGGAATTCAATCCAGATTCAGAAGAGGACATGAAATGAGGGATATCATTGCTGACATTAGATGAATCTTGGCTGAAAGTATAGAATACCAGGAAAATATTTACTTGTGCTTTATTGTCTATGCACAGGGTTTTGAATGTGTGAATCATGACAAGCTATGGATAATACTGAGAAGAATGGATATTCCAGAACTCTTAATTGTGTTAAGAAAGAACCTGTACATAGACCAAGAAGCAGTTGTTAGAACAGAACAAGGGGATACTGAATGATTTAAAATCAGGAAAGGTATGCGTCAAGCCTATATTCTTTCTCCGTACTTACTCAATCTGTACACTAAGCAAAGAATCTGAGAAGCTGGATTATATAAAGAACATGGCCTCAGGATTGGAGGAAGACTCATTAACAACCTGTAATATGTAGATGCCACAACTCCTTAAAATACTTACTGATGAAGATCAAAGACCACAGTCTTCAGTATGGGTTGCACCTCAATTACAAGCAAACAAAATTTCTCACCACTGGACCAATAAATAACATCAAGATAAATTTAGAAAATATTCAACTTGTCAGACTTCATTTTGCTTAAATCCACTATCAACACTCATGGAAGCAACAGTCAAGAAACCAAATGATGTGGTGCATTAGGCAAATCTGCTGTACAAGACCTCTTTTAAAACAAAAGAAAGTGTTCAAGAGCATGTGAAAGTTGGACAATGAATAAAAGAAGATTGGAGAAGAATTAATGTATTTGATTTGTGGTACTGGTGAAGACCTGGGGTGGCACTGTGGGTTAATGCATCAGACTGCAAAGTCATTTGGACTGCAATGTCAGTGGTTCAAGCTCACCAGCTGCTCCTTGGAAACCCTGTACAGTGTTGCTATGGGTTGGAATCGACTCAGAGGCACTTGGCAACAACTGGTGAAGAATTTTGAAAATACAATGGAATGCCAGAAGAACATACAAATCCATCTTGGGAGCAGTACATCCAGAATGTTTTTAAAGTGAGGATAGCGAGACTATGTGTCACATACTTTGAACATGTTATCAAGAGGGACCTGTCTCTGGAAAAGGGCATCATATTTGGTAAAGTTGTTGCTAAGTGTCCTCAAGTCAGTTCCAACTCATAGTGACCCTGTATAGCATTTCTGAGGAGTGAATGATGAGTTTGAACCTGTAGACCTGCGGTTAGCAGTACCATGCCTATCTTACAGTACCACATCAGGACTCCTAGGAAAGTAGAGGACCGTCTAAAGAGATGAAGACCCTCAACAAGATGACTTGACATTGGCTGCTACAACAGGCTCAAACATAACAATTGTGAAGCTGCTGCAAGGCCAGGCATTGTTTTGTTCTGTTGTGCACAGGGTCACTATGAGTTGCAACTTGACTCTATGCTTTGTCACTAATGAGTTTGTTGTGTGATCTAGAGCAAGTTACTTAATCTCTCTGTTCTTCATTTCCTTATCAGTTGTTATTAGTTGTCACCAAGTGAACCATGTGTGTCAGACTAAAACTGTTCCATGGAGTTTTCAAGGCTGCAATGCTATAGGATAAGCATTGGACCGCAAGGTCAGATTGAGCTGCAAGGTTGGTGGTTCAAACTCACCAACCGCACCTTGGAAACCCTATACAGGGTTGCTATGAGTCAGAACCAACTCAATGGCATTAAACAACCACCACCACCTGCGGAAACAGATTACAAGGTCTATCTTTGCAGGTACTTCTGGATGAGTTCAAACTGCAAACCTTCTAGCTAGTAGTTCAGTGCTTAACTGTCAAATGAACCCAGGGACTCCTCCCTGATTGGTAAAATCGGGATAATAGCACCCTCATCACAGGGTTACTGTGAGGATTACATGAGTTGGTGTATGTAAACCCTTTAAAACAAAGCATTTAAAAAATACACAGTAAGCACTCAATTAATATTGACCATTGTTGATCCGTTTTGGAAGAAGTGTAGCCAGAGTGCTCCTTGGAGGCCAAGATGGCCAAATTCGTCTCTCATACTGCAGACATATTGTCAGGAGG
>NW_006408761.1:1521959-1524454 GCF_000296735.1 Chrysochloris asiatica
TGGATGGTTGATCTGTGCAAAACAAAGACTTTGTAATGACCTTGTCACTGAGTACTAAAGTTAAGACTGAAGCAGCCACCAGATCTGAAGAAGTGGGAGGTGTATGAGAACTCCTGGACTTGCAGACAATACCCATCCTACCTAGTGTGGATAGCATGCTGACCAGAATTCAACCAGATGAAAATAAAGAGTATGATACAGGAAGCAAGCATAAGTTGCTACATCCTGAGCAACTGGACCCTTGATTATGGATGAGGCTGCTCATAATTCCAACCAAATAGGGAAGAATTCTCCAGATCAAGGATAAAGCATGTCTCCTCAGTATACTGGGCTGACAGGTATGGGCAACTTAGACTTAGCTACCAAAATTGGGGGTGGGAGTGGGGGGACTAAAATGGCATGAAGTGACTGGCTTATAAGTTTCATGAGGGTGCTTCGTGTCAGAATGTGGGGAGTAAGACAAAACCCAACTGAATAATTTTCCTCCTGTCCAGATGGGTCTGGTAATGAGAGAGATAAGACTTTATGATGACAACTACGAGTAATTGTTTTCAGCTCTAAGGGTGATGGTCACAAATGTAAATGTAGAAGAGGTGCAACTAATAGGGGGAGCAGTTAATCTGTCATCTCAGGAATAGGGCACCCTAGGACCACAAAGAGGGAAGAGCATGAGAGGAGTGAGGGATCCTAATCAGAAAAACAGTGACTACACAGATGGTGGCAGAGAGAGACAGAACAGCAGTGGACTATATATAGATAAGCCAATTGACAAAAAAGCAGCGAGCCTGAGGACAGGAGGCTGGTTTGCAAAATGTACCCTTTGGACATTTAAACCTGTATATATTTACAATGTGGTACATATACACACAAAAAAAATTTTTTTTAAGGTAATATAGGTAAATACTGTTGGCTAAGGGTGCATGATATTGTTGTTAAGTGCCGTCGAGTCGGTTCCGACCCATAGCGACCTTGTACAGGGTTTCCGAGGGTGTAAATCTTTACGGGAGTAGAAAGCCTCCTCTTTCTCCCGCGGAGCGGCTGGTAGTTTCGAACCGCTGACCTTAAAGTTTGCAGCCCGATTCGTAACCACTATGCTACCAGAGCTCCTGCATGATATTGTATTGTAGTGGTTACAAATCAGGCTGCTAACCTCAAGGACAGTAGTTTGAAACTACCAGCTGTTCCATGGGAAAAAGATGAGGCTTTCTGCTCCCGTAAAGATTTACTGCCTCGGAAACCCTATGCTTGGTCGCTATGAGTCGGAACCAACTCCACGGCACATAACAACAACAACAACAAGGGTGCATGGAGAATTCCTGGTGTGGCACTGTGGGTTAATGTACTGGACTGCAAAGTCGGTTTGAACTGCAAGGGCAGCAGTTCAAGCTCACCAGGTGCTCCTTGGAAACCCTGTAGTGGGTGGCTATGAGTAGGAACTGATTGGCCAGCACTTAACAACAACAAGAACAAGTATGAATGGAGGGTATTGTAATAATTACAATGATCTGCTGAATGTTAAAGAAAAAAAAAGTTTATGTGGGCATTTTCAAAATGAGAGAAAGGGTGTACGTTAAAGGTTTTTTTGAAGTTAGCTTTGTATAGTTTAACAGTAATTTTATTAATTTGATCTCAGCCTTTAGTTTTCATGAAAATCATTATATAAAAATCTGTTTCTGTTTTAATTTAGCTCCATATAACTTTGTTTCTCCTCAGTTCTACTGAAAGTAAAATTCAAACTATTGAAGAAGAAAAAAAATGAAGTCTTTGACAACTTCAATCTTTTCTCCATTTATCTTGATGTGATTTATTGATGAAGTGATGAGGATTTTTGTTTTCTTTACATTGAGGTGTAATGCATACTAAAGGCTATGGTCTTTGAGCTTCATCAGTAAGTATTTTAAGTCCTCTTCACGTTCAGCAAGCAAGCTTGTATCATTTGCATATTTCTGGTTGTTAGTGAGTCTTCCTCTAATCCTGATGTCACATTTTTCTTCATATAATCCAGCTTTTGGGATTATTTGCTCAGCATACAGGTGGAACAAGTATGGTGAAAGAATGTAACACTTGCATATACCTTTCCAAATTTTAAACCATGGCAACCATTTTAGGGGAAGGCCTTCTCTCTGTTGGCTCACAGTTAAGACGAAAAGTCGCTGTCTCCCTTCAGCATCTGTAGACCCAGAATTCCTTGAAGATCTCCATGTGTCTTGTTATCAACCTTTCTCTGGATCTAGGAGATTCACAGTACCAGCACCTGTGGCCAAAGAACATGCTCCACTCTTGACTCTTGTTTCTTCGTTGTAGTAGTCCCTCTCTTTCTCTGCCTGCTTCTCTCTACTTTCACCTCTTATAAGATAAAAGGTGCTACAGGCCGCAGCCCAGAGAAACTCTCTTAAATTAGATCAGTGATTTAACAAGATTAAATTGGCAAAGAACAAGGCACCAGGGATTGATGTAATAAAAAATGAAATCTTTCAAGAAAGTGAGGCGGCACA
>NW_006408761.1:1525630-1531161 GCF_000296735.1 Chrysochloris asiatica
AAGGATAGCATGTTTGGTAAGGTGGAGGATCGGAGAAAAAGAGGAAGATCCCTAACGAGATGGATTGGCAAAGTGACAGCATCAATGGGCTCAAGCATGGCAACAATAGTGAAGTTGGCCCAGGACTGGGCAGTGTTTCGTTCTGCTGTGCATAAGGTCACTATGAGTCAGTGGTACCTAACAACAGCAACAACATCCCACCATTAGTCCTCTTACAACTGATTGGTGTAAAAGATCACATCATGGGAACCATTATATAACTGCCATATTACATCATTACATAGCTGACATAATACTGAGAATTATAGCCCAGGCAAGTTGACACATACTTGGATGGGGCCCAGGGTGACACATTATGAAGAATTGAATTGTGTCCCCCCGAAATATATGTCAACTTGTCTGGGCCATGATGCTCAGTGGTTTGGCAGTCCTGTAAGGATATAATTTGGCAGCTATGTCCCGATCCTCTGTGATATGATCTGATGTGATGAGCCCCTCAGTTGTAAGAGCATTCTTGTTGCTTGCTGTTAAGTGTCATTGAGTTGGTCGCCACTCATAGCGATCTTGTATAGGGTTTCTGAGGAGCAGCCAGTTGGTTTGCACTGCAGCCTTTGCGGTTCTTAGTCCAGTGGTGACCCTACAATGCCACAAGAGGATTGTTATTGTTGTTGCTAAGCACTGTCGAGTCGATTCTGACTCATAGCGACCCAGTGGCTAGTGAATTTGAACCACCAACCTGAGGTTGAAACTAACCTTGGAGTCCAGAGAATTATCCCACAGTGCCACACCAGGAGGATTAGGGTGGGAAATAATTGCTGAGTCCTGATGTGGTGCTACGTGATAAGTACTGGACTGCTAGCTGCAAGGATGGTGGTTCAAACCCACCAGCTTCTCCTCGGAAGCCATATACAGGGTCGCTATGAGTCAGAATTGATTTGATGGCACTTAACAACAAGAAATAACACCCTTAATCCAATCACACAGTCCTGATCCCATATAAGGGGAGTTTTCCTGGGGTATGGCCTGTAACACCTTTCATCTTACAAGAGATCAAAGGAGAGAAGAGCAAACAGAGAGAAGAACCTACCACCTAAAGAAGCAGCCAGAAGTTGAGCTTGTCCTTTGGACCCAGGTGTGTTGGGAACCTCCTAGATCCAGGTGAAGATTGATGTGAAAACATAGGGAGATCTCCCAGGAATGCTGGGCCTACAGATGCTGAAAAGAGACAAGGACCTTCCTACCTAAACTGTGAGCCAACACACACAGAAATCCTTCCTCCAGAGATGGCACCAGGAATTCAGACTTCCATCCTTCAAACTCTGAGTCCTGGTGGGAATTCAGATTTCTGTCCTCCTAAACTGTTGATCCTGGTGTGGTACTGTAGGACAAAAGCACTGGACTGCTAGGTCAGTGGTTCAAACTCACCAACTGCTCCTTGGAAATCCTATACAGGGTTGCTATGAGTCAGAATTGACTCATACTTAACACTTAACAACAGCAAACTGTGAGAGGAGTCCAAGTATGGCTCTGTAGGATAAGCACTGCTAACTGCAAGGTCAGTGGTTCAAACCTACCAGCTGCTCCTTGGAAACTCTATGTTATTGTTGTTATTGTTAGAGCCATACATACACAACAGAACGAAACACTACCCTGTCCTGCACCAACCTCACAATTATTGCTACGCTTGAGTCCAATGCTGCTGCCACTGTGCCAAACCATCTCATTGGGGGGGTCTGCCTCTTTTTCGCTGACTCTCCAGTTTACCATGCATGATGTCCTTTTCCAGGGACTGGTCCCTCCTGATAAGGCTGATGATACAACCTTGCTGCTGAAAGTGAAGAGGACTTCAAATACTTAGTGGTGAAGAGCAAAGACCACAGTTTTCAGTGTAGGTTGCACCTCAATGTAAAGAAAACGAAAATCCCAAAACCCTATACAGGGCAGCATTGAGTGAAAGCCAGCTTGACGGCATTTCTATTTGTTAGATCCATAGACTTGGGTGTTTCTATCACAGCAGCAGTAAAGAACTAAGACACATGTCCCCCACATATTCTCTGCAATGGTAACTGCTTGTTCTCCTTCCAGTCCCATCTGGCCTACAATGCATTGGTATGGATATGGAATTAATGTTTCCCTGTAAGTCTTGTAAATTTCAGCTAAAGATATTTCTAAAAGAAACTACCAGAAATTCATTCTGAATTCAAAGAAAATGTGGAATAAGGGTTATCACTGCTGATGGCAAATGGATCTTGGCTGAAAACAGAGAATACGAGAAAGATGTTTGCTTGTGTTTTATTGACTATGAAAGAGCATTCAATTATGTGAACCATAACAAATTATGGATAACAATGTGAAGAATGTGAATTCCAGAACACTTAACTGTGCTCATGAGGGACCTGTATATACCAACAAGCAGTCATGTGAATGGAACTCAGGGACAGTAGTGTTTTAAAATTAGGAAATGTATGTATCAGGATAGTGTTCTTAGTTATCTAGTTTTGCTCTAACAGAAATACCCATGAAGTAGATGACTTAAGCACATTTATTCTCTCTCAGTTTAGAAGACTAGAAGTCCAAATTCAGAGTACTGATGCTGGGGAAAGGACCTTTTCTCCTTTCAGCAGTCCTTGGAGCTCTCCATGTGTGTTGCCATCAATCTTTCCCCAAGTCTAGGGTTTTCACAGTCCCGGGACCCCAGGTCCAAAGGACAGGCTCCATTCCTGGTTTTTCTTTCTTGGTGGTAGCAGGTCCCTGCTTTTTCTGCTCATGTCTTATATCTCTTATGTTTCATGCAACACCCCTAGGAAATCTCCCAGGGAGACTAGTACATGGGATCAGGGTCATGGTGGGATTGTGCTGAGTCGGTTCCAACTCGATGGCACCTGACAACAACAACAAAGTGTGCTGTGGAGTCCATTCCAACTCAGAGCAACCCTGAACAGGATTTTTGAGGCTGTAAATCTTTATGTGAGCAGAAAGCTTCATCTTTCTCCCAAGGAGCAGCTGATAGTTTTGAACTGCTGACCTTGAGTAAGCAGCCTGACTTGTAACCACTACGTTGCCACAGCTCCTTTTGTTTATCTCATCAAATCACATCATGGGGAAATCATCACATAACTGCTGAAGCTCTTAGACTCTTGGTCCAACCAGCTGACACATATTTTAGGTAAACCAAGTTTTTCTGATAGCATTATCCTTTCACCATACTTATTCCATCTGTATGCTGAGCAAACAGGCTGAGAAGCTGGACTGTGTGAAGAACACAGCATCAGGATTCAGGAAGGCTTATTAACAACCTGGGGTATGTAGATGCCACATCTTACTTGCTGATGGTGAAGAAATCTTGAAGCTCAGGAAGATCAAAGGCTACAGGCTTCGCTATAAGTTACACCTCAACATAAAGAAAACCTCCTCACATCTGGACCAATAAGTAACATCGTAATTAACAGAGAAATGATTGAAGTTGTTAAGGATTAAAAAAAAAAAAAAAAAAAACACAAACTTGGATCCACTATCAACACCCACAGAAGCAGTAGTCAGGAAATCAAATGACATATTTCACTGGGAAAATCAGCTGTAAAAGACCTCTTTAAAATGTTACAAAGCAAAAATGTCACTTTGAAGACTAAGGTGTGTTAGACCCAAGTCAGGGTTATTTTCAATTGTGTCATATCCATGTGAAAAACTGACAATGAATAAGGAAGACCAGAGAACAATGGATGCCTTTGAATTATAGTGATTGTGAAGAATATTGAAAATACCACAAACTATAAAAGCAAAAAACAAATCTGTGTTGGAAGTGCAATCAGAATACTTCTTAGTAGCAAGGATGGCGAGAACTTGCCTCACATACTTTGGACATGTTTTCAGGAGGACCCACCCCCTGGAGAAGGACACCATGTTTAGTAAGGTACAGGGTCAGCCAAAAAGATGACTATCAATGAAATGAATTGATACAGTGGATGAAACAATGGGCTCAAACTTAGCAACAATAGTGAGGATGGGGCAGGACTAGCCAGTGTTGTGTTGTTTCATATAGGGTCACTATGAGTCAACTATGAGTCAACAACCAACCAGTAGCTGAACCCAACAGTAAGTGGTAGCCGTTGAAGCCTTCAGAGCTGTATCACTTAATATTAAAGATCTCTGCAGGGAGCATGGAATGTAGAGTATGAGTCTACTTTTGGAATCCTCCTGAATTTGAGGCCAAATGTTTCTATACTTAAGAGCAATTCTTCATTGTTTGGGCTTGTGTACATCTCCTGGTTTCATTAAGAGAGGAGTCATCTTTTTGTTAGAATCCATGTTGCTTTCAGGCAATTTTGGAGCTCTAGCGGTGCTATAGGATAAGCACTGAACTGCTAACTTCAAGGTCAGCAGTTCAAGTCTACCAGGTTATCGATGGGTGAAATATGAGGCTTTCTGTTCCCGTAACAATTTATAGCCTCGGAAAGCCTATGTTTTTGTTGTTTTTGAGTGCCGTTGAGCCAGTTCTGAATTATAATGACTGTGTATAGCGTTTCGGAGGAGCAGAGGGTGAACTTGAACTGCCAACCTTACGGTTGAAAGTGACCTTACAGGCCAGTGCATTATCCCATTGTGCCACATGTATACAGGGCGGCTATGAGTCAGAATTGACTGAATGTCAGTGGGTTTGGGATTTGGTTGATTTTAGGGTGTATTTAGTACAATTATCTTTATGTTACCATCTTCAAGCAGAAGATTTGAATATTTTTAAATCCAGGAATATTTTAAAATAAATGAGGAAAGGGTAAATTCCTCTTTTTCTACTGAAGTTGAAATATGAAGATATATCTTAGGGTTAATATAGTAAATATGAAATATTTAATGTAGTTAAATAGGAAGACATGAGAAGGATTTTAGAGTTAATGTAGTTTTGATAAAATCAGTTCCTAAGGGAGATCTCATTCCAATTTTGTACTTATGACTTTTTTATTTTTTTTATTTAGAAAATGGTTTTGCATTAGAAATGGAAGCATAGTCATAAAATCTTGGTAAATACATTTCAAGTTGTCATTTAAAACTTCTTTGAAATTTCAACTAAGCATAAATATATTTTTCATGTTTTTATACAAGTATATGTATGTGTATGTGTGCTGTATACACACAGGTAATCCCCAACTTACAATGTATTCAAGTTAACATGAACCCACTTATGACTGTTTTTTTCTATGACTTTTTATGTATGTACACATGTGTGCATTATTAAAGTAGCTCTGTAATTTTATATGTAATATTTCCAAACTTAAATGGCAAATAAAGATCAGACTTATAAAAATAATGATAACAAAAGGCAATAATAATGAAAACTTTCATAATAATAAGAGGTATTTATTTGACTTGTCAGAATTAAAATGACTTACAACAGTCATCATCTGAATGGCACTGTCTAAGGCTGGGTTTTGTTTTTTTAATTAAATGTTTTTATTTTGGATTGAGTGAAAGTTTACAGGGCACATCATCAGCTTCACATTCAACCATTCATATAGCTTGTTTCATTACATTGATTA
>NW_006408761.1:1544406-1554162 GCF_000296735.1 Chrysochloris asiatica
TCCCGGAGCCCCCACTCACCCACACCGCCTGGCCGCCCTCTAAGGCCGGGTTTTATAGAGTCAAAACCAGTGAAACATGTATATATATAGAGAGAGATGTGTATTATCAAGGAAATGGCTTACAACTGCAGAGTCCCAGGTCCCAGTGGAAGAGAGAAAAGAAGAACCTTTCCCATGTGTCCATTGTATTGGGAGCAGGCCACACCCCCAAGGAAGCATCCATTTAATTGATTGGCTGCTCATGGCCATTCATCATAGAGTTAACGATGCCTGTATTAAATTTCATCACCACGGGAATAAGCATTTATCCAACTGATAAGCCTCTGGAAACCCTATACAGGGTCTACTCACATTGACACAGAACCCTAAATGTTCCAGTCCACTTGAAACCTATACACTATATGCATAATCTCTAAATGAAGAAAATTGTAAAGTCATATTTGCGCCTAACATGACATAGCTAAAACACATACAAATGAAGATGCACTGGCCCCATTTATATCTTATGTCATAAATGAACAAAGCAAAAATATTTGCTGCACACATAAAATGCAACAAAAAATATATATCCATTTAAATGTCCAAAGGGCTCATCCTGCAAGCCAGCCTCTGCACATAGGCACACAGCCTTACTCAGTCCATGGGCCTAGAGTCTGGAGCTGCTCTGTTTCTCCATGCCACCATGTCATCTCTGCTGTCTCTGCTTTTCCAGGCGGGGGTCCCACATTCCACTCATACTCTTCCTTAATGATAGTCCTGGTATCATCTGTTCCTGAAATGAAAACTAACTACTCCTCCCTTTTATTTACACATCTTCTACAATTACAGTTTTGATCATCACAACTAATCCTACTAACAGCTACTCACAATTGAAATCATAAGATCCTATCAACATCATCCCCCACCCCCTTTCACCAGACACATCTGGAAAAGAGGAAAACTAGTCAGTGGAGAGTCTCCTTTGTCCTCTCATTCTAAAACTAAACACACCCAGGAAAGCTTGTAAGCCAGTCACTTCATCCCTATATTGTTGTTGTTGTTAAGTGCCATCAAGTTGATTCTGACCCATAGCAACCCTGTACAGGGTTTCCAAGGAACAGCTGGTGAGCTTGAACTGCCGCCCGTGCAGTTTAAATGACTCTGCAGTCCGGTGTATTAACCCACAGTGCCACACCAGGACTCCTCATGCATTTATAGAACTTCGTCTCTCATATTTAAGACACATTGTCAGGAGGGACCAGTCGCTGGAGAAGGACATCACGTTTGGTGAGGTGGAGGGTCAGAGAAAAAGAAGACCCCTAATGAGATGGATTGGCCAAGTGGCAGCATCAATGAACTCAAGCGGGGCAATGGTAGTGAGGTTGGCCCAGGATCAGGCAGTGTTTCATTCTGCTGTGCATAAGGTCGCTATGAGTCAGTACCAACTCGATATCACCTAACAACAACAACAATTTTTAATAGCCAGTGTCTAATGGCACTTAACAGCAACAATCAAACCAGTATACTAAGGAAACAAGCATATTCCTTGATCTGAAGAATATTCCATTCGAGTTAGATTCTTGAGCAACTGCATCCAAAACCATCAGATTGTGGCAATTGACACCTGCTCACAGGATCAAACCTCTTTATCTTTATTTGACCAGGTTCTGGTCATCTCAGCCCTAGCCATCCAAGCTAGGTCAAATGGATACCAGCTACAAGTTTCGGAGTTCACACACTCCTCCCTGCACTTCAAACCTCCTCCTTCACAGTCCTAGCCCCCAGGGGCTAGGTCAGTGCCCGTGAGCTCAGGAGTTCACATGACTTCCTAAAGTTCAGACCAACCAGCCTTCTCTTACCTCTCTTTCATCTCAAGGTCAATGGGTGCCATTAGAACATGTCCAAATTTAGCCTTTGTCTTCATTGCTGCATGTTTCCCAATTCCACTCATCTGTTGACCCCATTGGTCTGCAGCAACATTGTGTTGCACCAGTTCCCTTTACCTTTCAGTCCTAGAAGTGGGGTTTTCTCTGATGAGCTGACTTTCCCTGCCTTGTTGTTTCCTAAACTCAAAACACCAACCTGTTAGCTTTTTTACTGTTTTCTTTCAATCATGAATCTCTTGTTCTTCCAACAGTTCTGAGTTGGTCTGTATGTCTTTTCAAAAGAAAATTTACCAACTCTGAAGGTTCTGGGTGGAACTCAGGATTCCACCTAAAGCCCTATACTCTACAAAGGCTTAAAATAAAAAGTCTATTTATTCCGGGCAACTTCTAACTTTCCATTTACTAAATCCAATCAAGTAGAGGCTGACGGCAGGCTTATAAACACTCTGTAATTAAAATTTCCAGTATTCATTTATATCACACATGCATGTCATTTACAATAATAAGCAGTAGAAACCAATATCCATGAGGCAATCAAATACATAAACCTTTTAAAACACTCAACTTCAAATTTTTCTTCTTCCTTGGACTAACCCCATTCATATACTTAAGGCAGGGTGGATTCCAGTAGTCACTAGCCTGAAATTAGTTTCCACCCTCCCTTTTTTTTCAAGTTTTTATTGTGAATTGAGTGATAGTTTACACGGGAGAACATTGGTTTTACACTTATCATTTCATTGCAATGATTACAATCTCCTCTGTGCATCTCATTCAAAAGTAGTTGCTTCTATTCCCTCTGGGGTATTTTTGTTTTGTTTTATTTTGTGGGGGAATGTACACAAAAACACTTAGGAATATATAATTATTTAAACAACATTCTGCAAGCCAGTCTCAATGCTGCCAGCACATAGCCTTTCTCTTTCTATGAATCTAGAGTCTTCAGCTGCTCAAAATCTCTATGCCGTCATTTCTGCCTTCATTTCTAATGTTGCTGCTTCTCTGGATAGGGTCCTGCATTCTTCTCGTGCTCTTCCCCTTGATAGTCCTAGGGTCCTCTATTCCTGGACTGTAAGATTAACTACTCCCCCGTTTTTGTTACAAATTTTCTACCTTTGCAGTTGTAATAGTTACAATTAGTCATGAAAACAATGATTCACTATTGAATCATAAGAATCTTATGCCCATCTCCTTTCACCAGACCCATCTAGACAAGGGATTCTACCTTCCCCTGCGCACACTGAAGCCAAATTCCCTCTTGAAAACTTGTAAGCCAGTCACTTTGTGCTTTTATAGCCCCCTCCCCCCCCACACACACACACCCATGCTAGGTAGCCAATGTCTAAGTTGCCTGTCCCTATCAACCCTGTATATAGAGGGGATAGGATTGATACTTTATGTGAAGACTCCTTCCCTCTCAGTTGGTATTTTGAGCTACTACATGCATAAATATAGGTCAAGTTCATCAAATTGTATCAGTTATCCTTTTTAACCAACATGTCATTGGCTCCAGGCAACTCAGGAAGTTGCAGCTAACCCCATCACTTAAGTATTTTATCCCATGCCCCTTCGTTCTTTCTCAAATAAAACCTTGTACTTTCACAGATCAGGAGTCATTCAATGAATCCTTCTTGAGACGCCAGCTGCTTAAACCAAATGGGGAACATGTCTGACATCCTCTGACTCCACAATTGCATTAAAAAGGACCAAATTCAATATCATCCCAAGGCCAATTCTTATGAAGTAGAACTCAGACATACCTCCATCCTATATCAGTGCCTTTAAAATTAGTCAGACTTGAGAACCAATTTAGAAAACTCATCCTTGTGATTTTGTTTCTCTAGAACCAAAAGTCTCTCAGTACCACAAGTCTTAGACCAGGTTTTCTTGAGAAGCAAAATCAGTGAAACAGATATATGTATATACATTGAGAGATGTTTATTATCAAGGAAATGGCTTACAATTGCTGAGTCCCAGGTCCCCAGTGGAAGAGGGAGAGGAAGAATCTTTTCCATGTGTCCATTATATTGGGCCACCACTCATCTGTCAGTTTGTTGTACTGTGGTGGCTTGTGGGTTTTAAATACCAGCAAGGTCACCGATGGTGGACAGGTTTCAGATGAACTTCCAGACAAAGACAGACTAGGAAGAAGGAGTGCCGAACTACTTCTGATAGTCACTGAAAACCTTATGACTAGCAGAGAAACACTGTTAGATATAGTGCCAGAAAATGAGCCCCTCAGGTTGGAAGGCACTCAAAATGCGACTGGGAAGGAGCTGCCTCCTCAAAGTAGATTTGACCATGATGACACGAATGGACTAAAGCCTGGGGAGAAAAGTCTGTGGGACCTTCATTTGCTGATGGAGCACAACTCAAAATGAAGAGAAACAGCTGCAAATATCCATTGAAAATCGGAACATGGAATGTACAAAGTATGAATCTGGGAAAATTGGAAGTTGTCAAAAATGAAATAGAACACATAAACATCAATATCTTAGGCATTAGTGAACTGAAATGGACTGGTATTGGCCATTTTGAATCTGATGACCATATGGTTTACTATGTCAGAAATGACAAATTGAAGAGGAATGGTGTTGCATTCATTGTCAAAAAGAACATATCCAGATCAGTCATGAGTCCTCAAACTGATAGTTTTGCAATTGAACTATTATTCAAGATTTTGTGCAGCATACTTTGTGCAGCAGATTTGCCTAGTGCAATAGGTCATTTGATTTCTTGACTGCTGCTTCTTTGAGTATTGATTGTGGATCCAAGCAAATGAAGTCTTTGACAACTTCAATCTTTTCTCCAATCAACATGCTGTTATTTATTGGTCCAGTTGTCAGGATTTTTGTTTTCTTTACATAGGGATTCAGTCCACACTGAAGGTATGTTCATCAGTAAATATTTTTAGTCCTCTTCACTTTCAGCAAGCAAAGTTGTATCATCTGCATATCGCAGGTTGTTAGTGAATCTTCTTTCAAACCTGATGCCATGATCTTCTTCATATAATCCAGCTTCTCAGATTATTTGCCCATTGTTGTTGTTGTTGTTGTTGTCAAGTGCCATCGAGTCGATTCTGACCCATAGTGACCCCGTATAGGGTTTGCAAGGAGCAACTGGTGAGCTTGAATTGCCGACCTTGCAGTTCAAACGGCTTTGCAGTTCAGCGCATTAACCCACAGCACCACACCAGGACTCCATTTGCCCATTAGACAGATTAAATTAATATGATGAAAGAATCTAGCCCTGGCCCACACCGTTTCTGATTCAAAACCATTCAGTATCCCCTTATTGTGTTCATAGACTAAGACTGCCTCTTAGTCTCTGTACAAGTTCCTCATGAAAACAACCAGAGTTCTGGAATACCTGTTCTCCCAGTGTAGTCCATAACTCATCATGATACACACAATCAGAAACCTTTGCATAATCGATAAAGCACAAGTAAATATCTTTATGATATTCTCTGCTTTCAGGCAAGGTCCATTGACATCAAGAATGAGATTCCTAGTTCCATGTCTTCTTCGGAATCCAACTTGAGTTTCAGACAGTCTCCACCAAAGCACTCTTACAGCTACTTTCAAATTATCTTCAACAAAATTTTACTTGCATGTGATATTAAATCTTTACAAGATTTAGATTGTTATGATTGTAAATCTTTACAGGAGCAGAAAGACTTATTGGACTCCGATGGAGTGGCTGGTGAATTTGAACTGTCGACCTTGTATTTAGTAGTCCAGCTTGTCCTTCAGCACCACCAATGTTACCCTATACGTAAGGTAGAAGCAATTATTAGTCCAACTTCACAAATAGGGAAAGTGGGGGTTAAGTGACATGCCCGGTATCACTCAGCCAGAAAGTGGCTGATTTGGCTCAAATCCCAATTGACTCAAAGTTGGTCCCCCTAAATAATATGGCTCCTTCTCTAGCCCCCAGTAGGTTCTGTCCAGCGATGTGAACAACACGATACCCATTTAGAGGGGGAATAAAGTAAAGTTTCAACTGAGTGTTTGGACTCAAATTTACCCAATTCGTTAAGAGGTGTGAGTCTTAACATATTTCAATGTTCTTTTCACTATAGCACTTAAAAATCAGAAAACCAAAGTTTTGTGTCCTAGAATACCGAGGAAGTGAGAAACTTTTATTCAAGATTTAAGAATTTATGTATAATTCTATTAAGGCCTGTTTTCCCTGACTAAGGCAGTGATTGGGGGAAAGGGAGAAAAGAAGGGAAAAAAGAAAGAAAGAAAATCACACTCAAGAATGTTCTTTTCCATCGATGTTCAAATCTTCCAAAGCATGAATGAATCTCCAAAACAAATGACCACTTGGCCATTAAGCACAGGGGGAAAGAAATTGCACTGAACAATGGAGCATATAAGCTGAATTTCTGAAGTATAATAAATATGATTCTCCTTGAAGGTGATTTTTTAAAAATTCAGGTTGCCGAAGTAAGTCAAAAGAGACAAATATAGCTCTTTGCTTCATATGCAGAGGTTAATCATAAAATGCATCTTTGTTTTAAAATCCCATGAATGTCAAGATAGGAAGCCATCTAGTCTCAGCTCATAAATGGACCATTCTGTTTTAAACTTTGACAAATGACTCCCTGGCTTTGCCTCTCTTTGCTGAGAAGGGAAGCAGTGGCCTTCTGGGGCAGCTCCTTAAAGATATTTCTATGAGATTTATGTGGCACAAAGTGCTCTCAAAGACAAATCAATATATCCAAGTAGAGCATTCTAATATAATCACACTGATCAAGAAAAGTGTTTCCTTGCCATGGATCTGCCATTTCTACCTTTCATTGTATGGCGCTGCCTAAAGGTTTTATGTCCCTGAAACAAAGCTCTGAATGACAGTCTTCAGTAGTGTAGGATATTAACAGAATTCCATAAAATCAGTCATCATTCTGGATGCCTGACTTCCCATAGAAAATCATGCAAGCTCACACTTGGTAAGGGTACTTTCAGAGCACAAAACTGCTAAAGGAACATGAGCCCGGATTATGGCCTTATAATTAGTATTTGTCTTAGTTTCCTACTATTGCTGTAATACATAGGTAGGTTCAACTGACAGAAAGGTAATTTGTCAAAGTTCAGGAAGCTAGATGTTCGAATTCAGAAACTGGTTCTAGGGGAAGTCTCTCTGTCTGCTATGAGGGAAAATCCCTTTCTCAGTTTCTGTAATCCCAGGGTTCCTCAATTCCTTGGTTGTCTCCATGTGGCATTTATCTTTGCCCCTCTGCACTTGCTTCACTATATACCTAAAGTGCTCTTTTTATACCTCAAAACTCATTAGATTAAGACAGACTTTACACTGATTATGGTCTCATTAACATAACAGAAAACCTACTCCCAAATTCAGTTGCAAGGAGCACTTCTAGAGTAGTGGGTTAGGCGCTGGCCTGCTAACCTCAAGGTCAGCAGTTTGCATCCACCAGACTCTCTGCAGGAGAATGATGAGGATTTCTGCTCCCATAAAGATTGACAGGACAGCCTCGGAAATTCTATACAGTGTTGCTATGAGTTAGAACTGACTCGATGGCACTTACAGCAATAAAAACACCCTGGGAATGTGCTGTGTGGAGGAGCGGAATAAGGAGATGTAGAAGAAAGAACACCCAGAGCCATTTAGAAAGTCTTCCTTGGGGAGGATGGAGGAAGGAAGAGGGTGTTTCTGCTGTGCTTTTCCTTCTGGTTGTTACAGTGAAAGCCTTCCCCATGGCAACATGAGGAGTGTGAAGTAAATGTCTCCTTGTGTCCACCCTTAGTAGATCTTAGTCTTATTTTGTCTTGTGTTTCACTGAGCGGTGAGGTCATCTCAAGTTATCTTCACCTGGATGATGACTTGAGATAAAGTCATCCAAGTCAACCAAGACACAACAAAACCAAGTATAAGCTCCCCTCTCACTCTTCAACTTGTTCACTTTTCTACTGTTCTTAACTTGGAGGAATAGCATCATTGTCCAACCATTGTTGTCGCTGTTAAGTGCTGTTGAATTGATTCTGACTCATAGAGACCCTTGGAGCGGCTGTTGGGGTCATCCTAAATTTCTCCATCCATGCTGAATCTGTCACCTATGTAACTTGTGGATTGTTCCTTTTAAATATCTCAGAGATCTGCCCCTCTCCAGACGAGGGACAATGCTTCAGTGTAGCCTTTTACCACCTTCCACTTGGAAAACACAACAGCCTCCTAACTGACTTCTCACCTACCTGCTATTCTACATCCTGTCACCAGAGTTGTTACTGTTATTGTTAAGTTCTGTTGACTCGGTTCAGACTCATAGTGATGCTGTGTGTAGGGTTTACAAGGAGTGGCTGGTGAGTTTGAACCACTAACCTTGTGGTTCAAACTGACCTTGCAGCCCAGCGCATTGACCCAGAGTAAACCTTGTAAAACTCCAGTCTGATCACTTGTTGTTGTTCATTTCTGTTGTGCCACCTCCAACTCTTGGCAGTGCCATGTACAACAGAACAAAACGTTACCAGGCCTGGGTCTTCCTCACAATCCATCCCGTGCCTGATCCATTGTTGTGGGCACGGCACTGTATTTTGAGTGCTTTTCAAATGAGAAGGCTTATCTTCCATCACTATCCAAGACAATATTTTGTTGAGATTCATAGGGTGTTTACCGGCTAGATTTTCGAAGTACATCACCAGCTTTTTCTTCTGGTCTGTCTTAGTCTGGAAACTCCATTGAAACCTGTTCACCATCGGTGGTCCTGCTAGTTTTTGAAATACTGATGGAATAGCTTCCAGCATTATAACTATATCTGACTACAACACCCCATAAAAGTCTTCAAGTTCCTAGGTAAGCACTAGTAAGCCTACCTGATATTTCTTTCTCTAGCTCTCTTTCTAACCAGAGTCTAGGAAAGCCAGAGTCTCGCGGCCATGGCAATTCAGGGGCACAGGTTTTGATAAGAAGAAAATGAAGAGAAGGTCTGCTGGGGGTGTTAAGAGAGTTCCCATGATCAGTGAGGAGAAGTATGCCCACCTGGGGACAGCTTTCTGGGAAGAAACCCCAGGCATCCCTCTGCCTGTACATAGAGAAGACACTGTTCTCTTAGGAGTCCGTCTAAGTTTTTGTTTATAAGTTCTGACCCTGCAAGAGATAGCCAGCTTCCCCAGAACTGACTGTTCACCAGTGAATCGTTTTTCTTCTCAGGGCCAATCTAAGGAAGTCTAGCTGACCCTCACACTAAGCCTTATCCTACAACAAAGTTCTAGCAACACAAAGATAATAGTTTGAGCTCTCTCTGCGTCAGTCAGGAGTTGCAATTTGGGATTTACGTAGGGAAAAATGAATGTCATTCTAATCTACTCATATCCCAACACTTCTGAAGACACATAATTCTGCCCCTGGCTTATAGCTCCACAATGTTAAGACTTTATGAAATAGCATTGGAGAAAAGGTCATAGTTAAATATATTTGTTCAATAAAAGAGATGAACTACTCTAAAGGAGTTCCATTGCTTTTCAAGTAATTGAGGATCAGCTGCCACAGTCTTTACTGCTACCTACTAGGAGAGCAAGGAGCTCTGGTAGTGTGGTGGTAAAGAGTCCAAACTAGCAGCCGTTCTGCCAGAGAAAGATGAGACTTTCTGCTCCTGTGGAGTTTTACAGCCTCGAAAACTCTATTCAGGGTCTCTATGAGTCCAAAGTGACTCTTCTGCACGCCACCTGGAGAGCAGGTCCCAGGGATAATGCAAATGGTTAGTGCTAAACTACAAACCTCAATATTGGTGATTCAAACACACCACAATGGGACTACAAAAAAAAAAAAAAAAAAATCTGGGCAATCTGCTTCTATAAAAATCACACCCAAGAAATCCTATATTGTTGTTGTGAAGTGCCGTTGAGTCGGTTCCGATCCATAGCGACTCTGTATA
>NW_006408761.1:1554317-1562234 GCF_000296735.1 Chrysochloris asiatica
GCCCAGGATCGGACATTGTTTCGTTCTGCTGTGCATGGGGTCGCTATGAGTCGGTTCCGACTCGATGGCACCTGACAACAACAACAACAACAAGTCAGACTAGAACCGTATTCTGTAGGGTTTTCAATGGGTAATTTTTCAGAAGTAAATCACTGGCCTTTCTTCCAATGTGCCTCTGAGTGGACTTGAACTCCCAACCTTTCTGCACCATCCAGGGACTCCGCTAGATTAACTTGTTGTTGCTGTTGTTATGTGCCATGGAGTCAGTTCCAACTCACAGAGACCCTGTACAGGGTTTCTGAGGCTGTAAATCTTTACAGGAGCAGACCGCCTCATCTTTCTCCTGCGGAACCGCTGGTAGTTTCAAACTGCTGACCTTGTGGCTCGCAGCCTGATTCATAACCACTATACTACCAGAACTCCTTACTAGATTAACTAGGTCACCATAATACAGCTCTACATGTTTCTGTCCCCTTGGTTTTTCTAATATGTTTTTACTTCTGTAGATTCTTGTTTTCCTAAACTAGATCTTGAAGGATAAGTAGAAATGAATAGACAAACCATAAATATCTCATGATAACTTTTCTTATCTTCCCAACTCTCACAAAATGTTCAGCTAGCTCCTTTTTTTTTTGACACCATACATAATAATATTCCTGTTTTTCTTATATATCTTTTTTTCTACTATTGTGAGCATATACTAATGTCCTTTGTCCTTCCTTCCAACAACTAAATGTTCTTTGGACAATTGTTGTTGTTGTTGTTGTTAAGTACCGTGGAATTGGTTCTGACTCATAGTGGTCCTGCACAGGATTTCCAAGGCTGTAAATCTTTACGGGAGCAGAACGCATCATCTTTTTCCTGTGGAACTGCTGGTAGTTTCGAACTGCTGACCTTGAGGTTGGCAGCTCGATGCATAACCACTACGCAATTACTTTTTCTTATTCTCAGGCATGTGGTTTGGATGGAATCACTCCACCTTCATTTTCAAGGGCAAATAAACTAACCTTGCAGTTCAAACTGACCTTGAGGGCCAGTGCTTTATCCTACAACACCATACCAGAACTCCAAAGAAGATTGGTTGGTTGGTTATGTACCGGGAGTCAGTTCTGACTCAAAGCGACCCTGTACAGGGTTTCCGAGGCTGTAAATCTTTACGGGAGCAGAAAGCCTCAACTTTCTCCTGTGGAAGAGCTGGTAGTTTCAAACTGCTGACCTTGCGGTTCACAGCCTGATTTATAACCACTATGCTACAAAAGCTCCTTCCAAAGAAGATAGAGTGACACTTTTTGTCTCGTATGGTGTGATGACTGTGAGGCCTAAAACTATAAATGCCATTTTTTTGCTAGCATGAGGGGAGCCAGCCTGAAGATAAATCTGGCAGACAGAGGAAGGAATCAGCTAAAAGAAGCATGGAAAATTTGTAATGCAGTATATTTTGAACTTCAGAATCAAAGCATACTTAGAGCTAATCCTATTTTGTGCTTTTCAGTTACTCAAACCAATACATTCCTAATTTTATGGAAGGCAATCTGAGTACTATTTTTGACTCAAGAACAATATTTCTCCTTCATGCATAAGGTATCTTCTCCTGGAACCAGAATATCAGCTCCTAAGAAGCATCTTAGAGTGCCTTACGTAGACACTTTTTAGTAAATATCAGTTAATGGGATTGATTTGTGCAATGGAAAAAAAACTGTTTCCCTGAATTTATTTAAATAAATGTTTTAACAGGAAAATTGAATAATAATCATTAAATATTTGCTGGATTGAATTGGTTACACTGATACTTAATAAAAACACATTTTATCAAGCAAAGTAGTGATGGAAAATACCTTTCAAACATATTTTTTACATTTTAGGTTGTTTGGGGAAGTAACCAGCAGGATTTTTTGTTATAATAGAATATTTCTAAATGAAAAATAATTATTAGACATAGTCTGCAATGATAACCAACTTAAGCCATTTAAATACCTAAGTCTTGGTGACAGAACTATGCCAGAGGTCACATGGTAGAATTTTTAAGACCAATAACTTATTCATTTCAAATACCTTTTTGTAACAATATAAATGACGATTACACATGTGGACTTCACCAGATGAAATACGCAGGTATTAAATTAACTGCATCTGTGGAACAATACTATGGAGAAGCTCAATCTCATCAGTCAAAACAGTCAAGATCCGATTGTGGAATACACTATCAATTGCACATATGAAAGTTCAAGTCAAAACTGAAGAAAAGTGAAACAAGTTCACAAAAGCCAATACAACCTTGAATATAATTCACCTAAATTTAGAGATGATCTCAAGAACAGATTTGATGCACTGACCAAATAACCAAATAACACAAAAGACATAAAGAAACAAAAGTGCATTAAAATCACTGAAAAGAAATAAAAGACCAAAATGGATGTCAGAAGAAATTGAATCTTGCTCTAGAGTGTAGAGAAGTTAAAGTGGAAGGAAGAAATGATGGTGTAAAAGAGTTGAACAGAAGATTTCAAAGGGCAGCCCAAGATAACAAAATATAAATATAAACAACACAAATATAAAGCATTATAATGAAATGTGCAAAAACCTGGAATTAGAAACCCAAAAGGGAAGAACATGCTCGGCATTTCTCAAGCTGAAGTAACTAAAGAAAGAAAATCAAACCTCAGGTTGAAATATTGAATACTATGGTCAAAATATTGAACAATGCCAAAAAAGCATCAAAAGAAGATAAAAAGAATACAAAGAGTTACTTTACTGAAAAGAATTTGTCTATGGTCAACCATTTCAAGAAGTAGCCTATGATCAAGAATGAATGGTATTGAAGGAAGAAGTCCAAGCTGCACTGAAGGCATTGGCAAAGAACAAGGCTCCAGGAAATGACGGAATATCAATTGAGATGTTTCAGCAAATGGATTCAATGCTGGAAGCACTCACTCATCTGTACCAAGAAATTTGGAAGACAGATGTTTGGTCAACCAATTAAAAGAGATCCCTGTTTACGTCCATTCCAAGAAAAATGATCCAAGAGAATGCATAAATTATTAAACAATATCATTAATATTACAAGCAAGTACAACTTTACTGAGAATAATTCAAAAATGGTTGTAGCAGAACATCTACAGAGAACTGTACAAAATCAAGCCAGATCCAGAAGATGATGTGATTCAAGGTAAATTATTGCTGATATCAGATGAATCTTGGCTAAAAGCAGAGAATACAGAAAGATGATTACATGTGTTTTATTGAGTATGCAAAGGCAGTAGACTGTGTGAACCACAACAAATAATAGATAACATTGAGAAGTATGGAAATTCTAGAACACTTAACTGTGTTCATGAGGAACCTGAACATAGACCAAAAGACAGCTGTTTGAATAGAACAAGGGGATACTTAAAATCAGAAAGGTTGTATCATTAGGATTATATCCATTCATCTGTATGTTGTTATTGTTAAGTACCAGCAAGCCAGTTATGACTCATATCAACCCTGAGTTTCCAAGGCACGATTAACCATGGAACTTGTGGTTAGCAGTACAGTGCTTATCCTACAGTGCCACACTGTATGCTGAGCAAATAATCCAAGAAACTAGACTATGTAAAAAGAACACATCATAGGATTTGAAGAAAACTCATTAACAATCTGCAATATGCAGATAACACAACCTTACTTGCTGAAATTATAGAGGACTTGAAGCACTTACTGATGAAGATGAAAGATTATAGGTAACCTTCACTATGGATTACACCTCAACATAAAGAAATCAAAAATCCTCACAACTGTACCAATAAACAGCATGAACCCATTCTAAACTGTATTACACAGTGAATAGAAAACCATGTTCACACTTTCAGTCTCTACCACATCCACCAGGAAGGAGACAGGTGGAGAGTGCCTGAGGACACTTCAATATGCAATTATCAATTAAATGTAAATGTGACACTACAATGTCGCAGAGAAAATAGACAATTTCCGCTTACCTGAAGAAACAAGACAGAGAGAGTGCCTCAAACAAATGATCAAAATACAAAGTCAGAAAATATAACACCAGAAATTATATTGAAACTACTTGATAAAGAATCCAAAAGAATGCTATTTAAGTAACTTCATTGGATTAAGAGAATGAGAAAACCACAGATAAAATCATGGAAAACAGACAAATCTATAGAAGAATGCAGGAAACTGTCAAAATAAATGAAAAAATGGGGCCCATGCAAAAACAGCAATTAGAAAATTATGATATTAACACTGAGACTTCAGAAATAGATAATACACTGAAAGGGCAAAGAAGTAGAATTTAATCAATGGAAGGATGAATTATTGAGATTGATGAAAAATCTCAATATTTATCTGCTAGAGGATCAATCAGAAAAAAGAGCCAAAACAAACTAAGGAAGTCTAAGATTTATATGGGAATGGAGTTCTGGTGTGGTAGTGTAGGATAAGCACTGGACTGCTAACCACAAGGTCTAGCTAGCTCAGGAGCTAGTTCAAACCCACCAGCTGCTCCTCAGAAACCCTATACAGAGTCACTATGAGGCAGAACCAACTAAATGGCACTTAACAATTACAACATCTATAGGAGTAACTTACCTGTGATTAGAATTCCTGAACAGGAAGAGACAAAACAACAACAACAAACATAGAGAATATTGTCCAAGAGTTGTAGGTTGAAAACTTCCCTAACATCATAAAACAGTGTTGTTGTTGTTAAGTACCATCGAGTTGGTTCCAACCCATAGTGAGCCAGTATAGGGTTTCCAAGGAGCAGCTGATGAGCTTGAACTGCCTCCTGTTGTTCAAATGGCTTTGCAGTCTCGCACATTAACCCACAGCACCACACCATGACTCCTAGAGGATAGCCGTTCAAGAAGTTGAACAAGTTTCAAACAGGATAGGACCCCCAAAGAAAAACACCAAGACATATTATAATCAAACTTTTCAAAACCAAAGACAAGGAAAGAATCTTAAAAGCAGTACAGGAAAAAGAAAGCGTTACCTGCAAAGGAGAACTATTAAGACTAATTTCTCTGATTTCTCAGCAGAAACCAAATAGGCAAGAAGACAATGGAATAACATATATAATACTCTGAAAGAAAAAAACTGCCAACCCAGAATCAAATACCCAGAAAAACTCTTCATCAAATATAATGGCAAAATTAGGCCATTTTCGGACAAACAGAAATTAAAAGAATTTGTAAAAACCACATCAACTTTACAAAAAATACTAAAGGGAGTTCTTTGGATAGAGAACAAACAAACAACCTGAGACTAACATATGCATGACAATATCACCTCGAACTCAACCCAGGTATAGAATATTCAACGTAAAACAGACCTACAAGGCTGAAAATAGAAAACCAGAGAGAGATTCTACAACAACAACAACAAAACACCATAAAGTGAAAGAGGGAACTTCATTTAGAAGTTCTGTAACTACATTATATTTTCTACTTCAAGAAAATGAATAAAAATACACCTAACTGTAATCCTAAAAAGTAGACCAAGCCTTCCTCCTTAGCCCTAGCCCTAGCCCTAGCCCTAGCCCAACACTTAGTCCTAACATTAAGCCTAGTCCTAACCATAACCTAAGGAGCTCTGGTAACGTAGTGGTTATGAATCAGGTTGCTAATCTCACGGTCAGCAGTTTGAAACTACCAGCTGTTCCATGGGAGAAAGATGAGGCTTTCTGCTCCCATAAAGATTTGCAGCCTCCAAAACCCTATACAGGGTTGCTATGAGTCGGAACCGACTCCACGGCGCACAAAAGCAACCACAACCTTAACACTAAACAAAGTCCTAACTAGCTAGCAATGGCCCTAACCTTCACTCTTTACTCCTACCCACCCCCACAAAATAAAAGTAAAAACAATAACAAAGTGGTCTCAATATTGCAGGAGGCCATGTGCCCAACAACACAACACAGAGTTGCTGAACTGCTTCATAGACTCCTATGAAGTCACAGTCTTTTGTCCTAGGAACCTATCTTGTAGTCATAGGTCAAATGACCTCTAATTTTAGACATAACCCCTCACTTCATTCTGTCATTTCGAAGTGGACATGTGTGAGGTTGAAAGATTAAAAATTCTCACAGACTGTTACTTCTTGGTACGGTAATTGTGCTTCTATGATCTGAAGGCTACATGAGAAAAGGGTAATGAATTAGTGCTTTATAGCTCAAGCTAAACCCAATGTGTGTGTGTGTGTGTGTGTGTGTGTGTTTAAGCCTTAAGAACCACTCCCAGAACATTTCAGAGAAGACTATCTAAATTCCATATTTATCATCCTACAGCTGCTACTGCTCCAATATAGCCTTTAAGATGATCTCTCCTACTGTAGCTGTTTTGAAAGCCTTCCTGTATCAGCTTTGCATGGTATTTGTCCTTCCCTGCCTTTTGTTCCTTTTCCTATTGAACCCATTCTCCAATCCTCAATACCACCAGTTGCCTTGAATTCTGATTCAAGCCAATTCTGATTCAAGGCAACCCCATGTGAGTCAGTGTAGAACTGTGCTACATAATGTTTTCAATGGCTTGTTTTCTGGAAATAGGTTACCACATTTTTTCTTTACAAGGTGCCTTTAGATGGGCTCTAACAGCCAAACTTTCAGTTAGCAACCAAGTGTATTAACCGTTTGCACCAGCCACTCCTAGTGTTCCATAGATACCTGAGAATTCTTGCAAAGATCTGCAAAGTCACCTCGTGATATACTGTATTACAAATTTTCAGAAAACTTACTTGGGAGTACTTTTATCATTAGTATGCCTAATGTTTGTTTGTTTGTTTTGAAATTGTTATAGAAATATAGATAACACACATTTGTCAATTCAACACTTTCATATTAACAATCCAGGGAGACCAACCACATCAGTCATGTTGTGCAACTATTAACAATACCTGTTGTATACAGATTCTATTAGCATATACTGCTACAGAAAATGGTACAAACACACAGACCCATGAATTGTTGTTGTTAACTGATATCAAAGTAACAGGGACTTAATAATGTATGGAAACAGTTTCCTATCTATCCATATCTAACCTCTCCCCAGAAACAACTTCCTAATTATTTCTGCTCCTTAATTCTTATGATTGTTACCTTCCACATACTAAATAGCATGCAAATGAGATTTCTGAATTTATCAAATTTATGTTTAGTCTATTGTCTCCCAGAAATGAAAGATGAGGATTTAATTAGTTTATACAACCATCCTCTGCTCTCTTACCTCTTCTTCCTTATACTATTTGATGTATTATCATTCAAATTTCTTAGCTTATTTATCTTTAATTACTTTAAATAACATACCTATGCCTCAATTTCCTCTGTAGCAGTTTCAATTTTCCCAAGTCATGTTCTTGGGTGTAAAGACTAATTTTATTTTCTGTAACTAAATGACCCCATTCTACCAGCTGGCAGACACCTTAATTGTTGTTAATGCCAAGCACTTGGTCATTTTATTGAAACTCTATAAAGTCTAACTTAATCCCTCCTTTCCTACTCTTTTTTCCTGGGAGGGCAGGACACTTCCTGGGAGGATTATGTGGTATTTAAGCATGAGGGTAGGCTTCAAGCCTATTCTTTAAGTGATAAGCCCAGAACACCTCTGCCTGACGTATTAGGAGAAAGGTCTCAAGATTAAATACCACTAAAAATGGAGGGAGCTGAGAATTTGCCAGATGTTACCCAACTATTTATTCCAGAGTCTTAAGTCAGTATCTCAGTTCCCTGCCATCTAAGTGAGGCAGTTGGAGCCACTGGCTTACACTCAATCCTTCTTCCTTCAATGCATCTCCTAACAGCTCTATCTTTTCTTTTATGTTGTCAATCTATCTGTATTCTGTTTCAAATGACAGAATACCTGCTATATTGCCCTAAACAAATATAGGGCTCCCTAAAAAGGAGCTCTGGTAGCGTAGTGCTTA
>NW_006408761.1:1563879-1598837 GCF_000296735.1 Chrysochloris asiatica
ATTGGTCCAGTGGTATGTTTGTTTTCTTTATATTAAGGTGCAACCCATTCTGAAGGCTGTGGTCTTTGATCTCCATCAGTAAGTATTTTAAGTCCTTTTCACTTTCAGAAAGCAATGTTGTATCATCTGCATATGGCAGGTTGTTAATGAGTCTTTCTCCCATCCTGATGCCATGTTCTCTTTGTATAATCCAGTGTCTTGGATTATTTGCTCATCACACAAATTGAATAAATTTGGTGAAATAATACAATCCTGGCACACAGCTTTCCTAAACTTAAACTATTCAGTGTCTTCTGGTTCTGTTCAAATGACTTCATCTTGGTCTATGTATAGGTTCCTCATGAGCACAATTAACTTTTCCAGAATACTCATTCTCCACAATGATGCTCATAGCTTGTCATGATCCACATAGTCAAAAGCCTTTGCATAGTCAGCAAAGCACAGATAAACATCTTCCTGGTATTCTCTGCTTGCAGCCAAGATCCATCTGACATCATTCCATGTAGTTGTCAGAATCCGGCTTGAACCTCTGGCAGATCACCGTCAATATACTGCTGCAGCCATTTTTTTTTTTTTTTTTTTTAATATCTTGAGCAAACTTCTATTTGCATGTGATATTAATGATGTTGCCCAATGATTTCAATATTTTGTTGGGTCACTTCTCTTTGGAATGGATATAAACATGGACCTTTTCCAATCAGTTGGCCAGGTAGGTTTCTTCCTAATTTTTTTGCATAATGAGTGAGTACCTCAATATTGTATCAGTTTGTTGAAAGATTTCAATTTGTATTCCATCCATTCTCGGAGACCTGTTCTTTGCTAATGCCTTCAGTCTACCTTGGACTTCTACCCTCAGCACCATCAGCTCTTGATCACATGTTATCTCTTAAAATGGCTGAACACTGTCCTTTGGTTTTGTTTTGGTACAGAGATTGTATATTCCTTCAACCTTATTTTGATGTTTTCTGCATCATTCAATGTTTTGCCTATAGAATCCTTCAATATTGCAAGTTGAAGCATGGATTTTTTTCTGCAGTTCCTTTATCTTGAGAAATGCTGACGATGTTCTTCCCTTTTGTTTTTCTAACTCCGGGTCTTTGCACATTTCATTATAATACCTGATTTTGTCTACTTGAGCTGTCCTTTGAAATTTTTTGTTCAGCTCTTTAGCATTCTGATTTTTCCATTTGCTGGAGAGCAATCTGAATACTGAGCAAACAATCTGAAAAGCTGAATTATATGAAGAACATGGCATCAGGATTGGAGGAAGAGTCATCAACAACCTGTGATTTGCAGATTATACAACATTGCTTGCTGAAAACAAAGAAGGCTTTAAAGACTTATTGATGAAGATCAAAAACTACAGCCTTCAGAATGGGTTGCACCTTAATATAAAGAAAACACAAATCCTTACCACTGGACCAGTAAATAACATCATGATAAATGGAACAATGATTCAAGTTGTCAAAGACTTCGTTTTGCTTGGGTCCACTATCAACACTCATTGAAGCAGCGGTCAAGACATCAAACTCTGTATTGCATTAGGCAAATCTGCTACATAAGACCTCATTAAAGTGTTCAAAAGTGAAGATATCAGTTTGAGGACTAAGGTGCTCCTGACCCAAGCCATGGCAATTTAAATAGCCTGTTAATCATGTGAAAGTCGGACAGTGGATAATGAAGACAGTAGAATAAGTGAAGCATTTGAGTTGATGGTGTTGGAGAAGAATATTAAAAGTAGCATGGACTGTCAGGAGAAAAAGCAAGGATGGCATGACTTTGTCTCTCATACTACAGACATGTTATCAGGAGGGACCAGTCCCTGGAGAAGGACTTCATACTTGTTAAAGAGGAGGGTCAGCGAAAAAGAGGAAGACCCCAACGCAATGGGTTGGCACAGTGGCAGCAGCACTGTGCTCTAGTTTACTAACAGTTATGAGGTTGGCGCAGGACCAGGCAGTGTTTCATTCTGTGTGTAGAAGGTCGCTGTGAGTGGAACGGACTGTATGGCACCTAACAACAAAATGTAAAGTCAATTTCCTGTTGATGCAAACTAAGGGGAGTGAGAGATGTCTCAGGGTGGTAATTCTCAAATGGAAGTGATTTTGCCCTCTCACAGAACATTTGGCAATGTTTGGAGACATTTAGACTTGTCATAACTGGGAGTTTGCTACTGGCATCTAGTGGGTAGAGATTGTTGTTGTTAGGTGCCATCGAGTTGGTACTGACTCATAGTGACACTATGCACATCAGATTTAGTATACTGTAAAATATCCTACAATGCATATGGCAGCCCTCCATCCACCAACCCACAACTGAGAGTTAGCTGGTCCACATTGTCTGTAGTTTCAAGGTTGGAAAACCTTAGTCTGGTCAATTATAACAGTCTCAAACCCACTTCTATTTGTTGTATTAGGTTTCTAGTAAGATATAATTCTAGCCAACATGACCTTAGGGATAATGTCTGGGATGTTTATGGAAAATATGCTCTCACCAATAATAAGAGACACATGGCAAAAACCAACTAGTCCTCATGTACTATCTGCTGCCATCTGTAAACACGAAGACAAAAACTACTAACATGCGAGGATAGTGGAGCAGTGCAATGAATAGCCCCAAGTTTGATCGTGTTGTGAGTAGTTGATTTAATGGCTCCGACCCTCTCCTTTCTCCAGGCTTTTCTTTATATGAGGTAGTAACTGTCAACCTTGCTCAAGTCAATTTTAGTAGGGTTTTCTGCTCGATGCCTTTGAATGCATCTTAACTAATTCAGGTGATCGGGGGCTTTCTTTTCCATGTGGCTTCCATTTGTCCTATGACTGATGATTCTCCTTGTTTTATTTCACGACTGATGAAGTTCTTCCATACTTAAAAGCAAATAACTGGGAGACTTGTGTGGCTCTCCTCTGTTGTTCTGTAAGTAGATGTGTGACTGGGAGAACTTCTCCTTGAGTGAATTCTGGCTGGGGAGCCTCCTAACATGGATGTTGTTGTTGTTGTTAAGTGCCGCTGAGTCAGTTCCAATTCACAGCAGCCCTGTACAAGGTTTCTAAGGAGCGGCTGGTGAGTTTGAACTGCTTACATTTTAGTTAGCAGATGTGGCATGTCAAGTGATAGTTTTGCTTTTAAATGAAGGAAGCGTGAGTGTCGTTTGGTTGAAGGTTCACCAAGCACAAAATGAAGAGGGATTTCGTTTTTCTCAGCGTTCTTACTTGCTTGAGATAACAGCCAGTTAATTGTCTTGCTGGTTAATTGGTTGGTTGGTTGTCTGGTTTCGCTTGCAGGCAAGTGTTAGACTTCTTGTTGTTTGACCTACAGACCTGGGTGACCCCCGTGCAGTTGTTTCATAAAAACACCTTCAATTCCTGTCTCTTACTCCTGTTTTGTTTCCTCCCATGATTTGATGGAAAATTTGCAGTCTCTTCTTAACTCCCACTGGAACTATTATTGCTGTTGTTGTTGTTAGGCAATCATCAAGTTGGCTTCGAGTCACAGTGACCCTAGGTACCACAGAACAAAATGCTGCTCAATCCTGTGCCATCCTCACGACTGTTTCTGTTTGAGGTCATGGTTGCAAACACTGTCATCTCATTGAGGGTCTTCCTCTTATTCGCTGACCCTCAACTTTACCCAGCATGATGGTCTTCTCCAGGGACTGGTCCCTCCCGAAAACATGTCAAAAGTACATGAGACAAAACTTCTAAGGAAAGTGGTTGAACTTCTTCCTACACAGATTTGTTCATTCTTCTGACAGTCCATGGTGTGTTCCGTATTCTTTGCCAATCAATCTATATTGCCAAGACCAACAAGTCTTTGATCTTTCTTATTCATTGCCCAGCTTTTACATGTGGATGAAGTTACTGAAAATACTATAACTTGGGTCAGGTGTCCCTTAGTCCTCAAAGCTGTGTCTTTACTCTTGAGCACTTTAAAGAGGTCTTTTGCAGATGATTTGCCTAATGTAATACATTGTTTGATTTCTTGACTGCTGCTTCCATGGACATTGATTGTTGTTAAGTGCCACTGAGTTGGTTACAACTCATAGCCACCCCTATATAGTGTGTCAAAGGAGTGGTTGGTGGGTTTGAACTGCCACCTGTGGTTCAAATAAACCTGTGGTTTGATTTGGGCTTATCCTATAGTGTCACACCAGGACATGGATAGTGCATCCAAATAAAATGAAATCCTTGACAACTTTCATCTTTTCTCCGTTTATCATGATGTTATTTATTGGTCAAGTTGTAAAGATTTTTGTTTTCTTTACAGTGAGGTACAATCCATACTGAAGATTGTATTCTCTAATCTTCCTCAGGAAGTGCTTCAAATCCTCTTTACTTTGAGTAAGCAAGGTTGTCTCCTCTGGACATCACAGACTGCGACTGCTTATCCCTCCAATCCTTATGCCATGTTCTTCATATAGCCCAACTTCTTAGATTATTTGAGTAGCAAACAGATTAAATAAGTATGAAGAAAGGATATGCAAAACCGGCAGGGAGGCCATGTCTGACTTCCTCTGGCTTCACAAGGGGAAGGAAAATCACACTCAACATCAGCCCAAGGCCAATTCCTATTACCTTGTTTCCCTATTCTGACACCAGGCATCCCTCCCATGGCATTCTTACTTTGCTGCTGGGTTTGATAACCCATTGTTGTGGCCACACAGGACTCAGAGACAATATTCATGATTATGAGATTTATTAAGGAAGAAAACAGAATGCAATTCAAGGTTAAAAGTCAACACAGGACACAGCAATTCTCCAGTTAGGAATGTCTTTTCTCTGCCATACTGCAGGCATACCTTGCTCCTGGGTTTGGCCTCTCAAACCTGTGGCCCCTTGACCTCTGCCCTGCTCAAGTGTTACAAAGCTCCTTTAGCCTGGCAGCCTCCTTCCCAGAGGCACTCAGCTTTATGGTCCCTGGGCCAGGAAGCCTGCCACTGCTCTGTCTCTCCATGCTGCCACCTCTGCTGCTACCCCTGCTACTGCCACTTTTCCAAGTAGGGATCTCATGCTCTCCTCATGACTCTTCTGTCTTGACAGCCCTAAGATGATCTGTTTCTGCTTCTGAGATGGCTCCTTTTAACCCAAGCAGGATGGCAAAACTAAACAATCCCAGCCTTAGAGTCCTATACACCTTATTTGAATGGTCCCATCCAATCATTTGATGGGAGTTAAGAAGACTTAAATAGAAAAGCCACATCAAGTAAATTCACGGTACCACAAGATACAACCACAACACACTTCTTTCCTGATTTTAAAACATTCGCTATCCTCTTCTTTCATTGTCTCTTGGTTTATATACAGATTTTGCATGAGCACAATTAAGTGTTTTGGAATCCCCTTTCTTCACAGTGTTATCCATAGTTTGTTATGATCCACACAGTTTAATGCCTTTGCATAGTCAATAAAACACAGGTAAACATCTTTCAGGTATTCTTTGCTTTTAGCCAAGATCCCACTGACATCACCAATGATATCCCTCATTCCACATTCTCTTCTAAATCCAGATTAAATTTCTGGCATTTCCTTGTTGATGTACAGCTGCAACTGTTTTTGAATTACTTTCAGCAAAATTTTACTTGCATATGAGGGTGAATCAAAAAATTATCCACACTCAGGCTGTAGTATTTATTTTAATCAACTTTTAGAAAAGAAAAAGACATCCTCATGCAAGATCACAATGTCCCTGGGTAGCAGTCCTCTGCGTTTAACCCAAAATCTAGGCTTCAGCTCTTCAGTGAACATCCAACTGTAATGAGCACCTTTAATTATTGAACCTTTTTCCTGACAGTGCTTCAATACTGGTCCTTGAGAATTCCAGAAAACTGTAAGCATCAATTTTCCAGCTGATGGTTGACATTTGAACTTTTTCTTGGATGGTGATTGACGATGTTTCCTCTCAAGCTCATAGTGATGAATCCATGTCCGTCACCAGTAATGATTTTTTTTTTCCCCAAAGAAACCTTTGCCTTCCTTTGAGTATTGGTCCAAATTATTGTTTGCAAATGTCCATGTTCATACATTCACAGCAGTGACCTTGAATGGAAATCACTGATAAGACAATGCAGCCAACAGAAATTTTAATGTGACCACAGTGCAGATAAATTTTGACTCACCCTCGTACTAATGTCTTCATTCATTCAATACATAAACCTTTGTTAAGTATTGGTTGTGTATAAGGATATAGCAAATTGACATGACCCCAGCCCCCCTGGCAGCAATAATCTAATGGAAGAGGTAAAATATAAACAAGCAAATTAATAAAAAAAAATTTCTTGCATATGACACTAATGATATTGTTCAAGAACTTCCTCATTCTGTTGGATCAACTTTCTTTGGCATGGGCACAAATATGGATCTCTTGTAGTCAGTTGGCCAGGTAGTTGTCTTCCAAAATTCTTAACATAAACAGGAGACTGCCTCCAGCACTGCATCAGAGTCTGGAAACATTCTAATTGGTTTTCTGTAATCCCTGGAGCCTTGCTTTGTACCAATACCTTAAGTGCAGCTTGGACTTCTTCCTTCAGTACCATCGGTTCTTGAATATATGCTACCTCCTGAAATGGCTCAACATCAACAATTCTTTTTGATACAAGTGACTGTTTATTCCTTCTATTGTCTTTTGAGGCTTCATTCATTGTTCAATATTTTACGCATATAACTCTTCAATTAAGAGTTCCGGAATACTCATACTTTGCATTGTTGTCCATTTCTCATTATGATCCACACAATCAAAAGCCTTTGCATAATCAATAAAGCACAGATAAACATCTTTCTACTATTCTCTGCTTTCAGCCAAGATCCATCGTACATCAGCAATGATATACCTCATTCCACGTCCTTTTCTGAATCAATCTTGAACCTCTGGAAGTTCTCTGTCAATGCATACTTGCTGCTGTTTCTGTATTACCTTCAGTAAAACTTTACTCACATGGGATATCAAAGATATTGTCACATGATTTCCACATTCCTTTGGGTCAATTCTCTTTGGAATGGGCACAAATATTGATCTCTTCCAATCAGTCAGCCAGATAGTTGTCTTCCAAATTTCTTGGCATAGATGAGTGAGTGCCTCCAATGTCACCTCATTTTCCTGAAATATTTCAATTTTTATTCCATCAATTCCTGGTGCCTTGTTCTTTGCCAATTCCTTCAATGCACCTTGGACTTCTTCCTTCAGTATCATTGGCTCTTGATAATATACTACTTCTTGAAATGGTTGAACATCAACCATTTCCTTTTGGTACAGTGACTCTGTGTATTCCTTCCATCTTCTTTTGATGCTTTCTGCATCATTCAATATTTTGCCCAGAGAAACCTTCAATAATGAAAGTTGAGGCTTGAATTTTAGTATCCAGAACACTTAATTATGCTCATGAGGAATCTGTACATGGACCAAGAGGCAGTTGTACAAACAGAACATGGGAACACTGAACAGCTTAAAATTAAGGTGTGTGACAGGGTTATATTCTTTCACCACACTTATTCAACCTGTATGCTGAAAAAATAATCTGAGAAGCTGGGTTATATGAAGAAAAACGTGGCATCAGGATTGGAGGAAGACTCATTAACAACCTGTGATATGCAGATGATACAACCTTGCTTGCTGAAGAGGACTTAAAATACTTACTGATGAAGATCCAAGACCAACGCCTTTGGTATGGATTGCATCTCAATGTAAAGAAAACAAAAATCCTCATCACTGGAACAATAAACAGCAATCATATCAACGGAAAAAAGATTGAAGTTGTCAAGGACTTTGTTCTTAGATTAACCATCAACACTCATTGAAGCAGCGGTCAAGAAATTGAATGACATATTGATTAGGCAAATCTGCTGCACAAGACCTTTTTCAAGTGTTGAAGAGCAAAGATGTCAGCTTGAAGACTAAGGTGTGCCTGACCCAAGCCATGGTATTTTCAATAACCTTATATGCATGTGAAAGCTGGGCAGTGAATAAGGAGGGCGTAGAAGAACTGATGCCTTTGAGTTATGGTGTTAGAGGAGGATATTGAAAGTGCCATGGGCTCCCAAAAGAGCCAATAGATCCGTTTTGGAAGAAGCGCAACCAGAGTGCTCCTTGGCGAACAGGATGGGCAAACTTCATCTCTCATACTTCAGACATATTGTCAGGAGAGACCAGTTGCTGAAGAAAGATATCATGTTTGGTAAGGTAGAGGGTCAGAGAAAAAGAGGAAGTCCCCTGTGAGATGGATTGGTAATACGGCAGCATTAATGGGCTCAAGCATGGCAACAATTGTGAGATTGGCCCAGGACCATGCAGTTTTCATTCTGTTGTGCATAGGGTCGCTATGAGTTGGTACCAACTCAATGGCACCTAACAATAACAACTCTTTAATACTGCAACTTGAGACTTGAATTTTTCTTCAGCTCTTTTAGCTTGAGAAATGCCAAGCATGTTCTTCTCATTTGGTTATCCAATTTCAGGTCTTTCCACATTTTATTATAATACTTTATCTTCTCAAGCTGTCCTTTGACATTTTCTGTTTACTTTATCATTTCTTCTAATTGCTTTAGCTTCTCTACATTCTAGAGCAAGTTTCAGAGTCTCTTCTGACATCTATTGCATTTCTGTTCCCATATTATACCTATGCTTCCTTCCTTCAGCATATTCCCATTTTCTTTCTGTCTTCCATAAATTCATTTAACCCTTTCATCCACTAGTGATTCATTTCTTCTTGCCTGTAATCCGGATCTTTTTACTACAGATGAATTCCTTTTTCTGCTTCTATTCTTCCCCACCCCCACCCCCACCCCCAGCACAAATGGATTTTGGAAAATGTCCAAAGGCAAATGTGTGCTGACTTGACCATCTTAACCCCAAAGCATATATCTCATCACACGCTTGCATTTCATTTCTGAAATAATGAATTAACCATTAACTAGTAGCATCAAACTGAAGATACCATCAATGTGAAAATCAAGCATTGGGATTCAATTTACCAGAGCTCCAAGAGCTTGCCTGGGTTAGGCATGTACCTTATATGATGGTCATAGGCAGGATATGAAAACATTTTTTTTCTATTAAAGTCTCTATGAACTCAGGAAAGATAATATTGGCAAAGTACAATGACAACCACGATTTCTTTAATTTATCTCAAATACCTTCCTCATATAGGTCATACTATTTTTTAATCCAGTTAGACAGATTGATGCCTGTGGGTAAGATAATACAGCAAAACATGCAAAAGCTGGAGCCTGTGTAAGATAGAAATCTATCAGAAATGGAAATCTAAAATATTTCCACTAATAGAGAGCAATAGAAAAGTGCTAATAGTGGGAAACTTGTGAGACCTGGAAAACAAAGTAGTCCTACTGAACTTTCTGGTCCCAATGTCCATGAGTCTTCAGTGTGGAACAAAGTTGAAGCCGTCCGTGGGCATTTGAAATCCAGCCCTAGTGATTGGAACAGAGTGTTCACAAAGGAATCTCATGGAAACTCTCTTTCATTACAATGTTACTACGGCAACACGAACATCAGCCTTGGCTTTAGAAGGAATTAATCTATAAATTTGAATTCCCACAAGACTCAGAAGAATAGGAAAGATGTAAGAGATTTTCTAATTATTTTACATTTCCAGAATCTTACTGTGTGTATTGTTCCACATTGAAAATGTAACTAGGAAGAAACCTAACTGCTGGACATGGATACCTTGGGTCATTATGGTCAGAGAATACCACAGACTAAGTGGCAAAAGTCCACAGGACACATGAGCAGAGCAACAAAGGATGGGCTCGGGAACTGTGGGTGAATTGTTTTACCTCCTGCTCTAATAAAATCCCCACTAACAACATAGAATGCAGAAGCCCCAGACAGCAGCTTACCTCATTTCTCACACTCAATACTGCACAGAGAGCCACACATTCATCCTCTCTGACTAGGGAGCCAAGTCGGGACTTACAGTCCTTCCTCCTACAATAAAAGCTCAGAAAGTAACTGCTGCCCTCGGCAGCAGTAACAGCAGCTGTTCTAATCACAGTGTCTTTACCTTCGACCACTTGTCCCCAAGTCCCCAAGCCAGTAGTGAGTGACTGAACTGCCCTACAAACATTCTAGCATTTCTAGTCACTGCTGTGCTTCTACCCTGCTCAAAACATGCCCAATAAGAAAATCATTTTATGTTCATTTTCTTGCTTCTAGAAACACCCACATGTATTCACGATAAGTAGAGTTTTAACAAAATGCCTGTGAGAACTCTATAGATGCAATACTAAGCAAAGATTATTTTAACCCAACCCTATCAAATGCTTTCAGTGGGGGCCTACTTTAAAGCTCTCCAGGTAAGAGAACAACCGCTCATTTGCAGGGTTGTGCTGACCACTTATGCCCCCTAGTTACTTGATGGCACATATTTATCTCATTACTCTTTAAAGGATAATAAGATATATCTAAAAGAGAAAAGCCCACATAGGAGGAAATTCTGCATGAGATTGTCACAAAGCAACCTAGGCAGAAAATAACAGACTGTTAGTGAAATGCTAAACTAGAAAATAAGCACCTGAACACCACCTTTATAGTTTAGCAGAGATAGAGAACAACACTGAACTGTTTAAGCTCTAATCAATCTAAAAGGAACACCAAAAATATCCCAACAAGGCTGGAAAGCCAGTAGAAAATTTTAAAGTGTTTGCTTTTAGTTACTTGGAGAAATTTCTGCTCAGGCTTAGATTTCTCAGTTTGAGGCAGATTCTCATTTTAAGACAGTTTTCATTGTTGTTATGATTGTTAATAACAATCCAGTTAACGCCAACCCACATTCTAACAGAATGAAACACTGCCCAGTTCTGGGCCAACTTCACAAACACAGCTATGTTTGAGCCCATTGTTGAAGTTAATATTTCAATTCATCTTGCTGAGGGTCTTTCTCTTTTTTGCTGACCCTCTACCAAGTCTGAGGTCCTTTTTCAGGGACGAGTATCTTCTGATAACATCTCCAAAGTCCATGAGACCTTGCCATGCTGACTCTTAAGGAGCATTCTGGACTTCTTCCAAGATAGATACGTTTTTTCTTCTGGCAATCCATAGTATGTTCAGTGTTCTTTGCCAATACCATCAGTTAAAGACACCAATTCTTCTACAGTCTCCTTTAATCATTGTGCAGCTTCACATGCAAAGGAGACGACTGAAAATTCCATGATTTGAGCCAAGTGCACCTTAGTCCTCAAAGTGAAATTTTTGATTTTCAACACTTCAAAGAGCTCTTTTGCAGCAGATTCGCCTAGTGCAGAATGTCACTTGATTCACATTTGAAGGTGGTTTTCATAGCTACCAATAATGATTCTTAAACAAATAGTGGAGATGTGTGTTTGTATGTTTCTGTGCCTGTACTGAGGTATCTGTGTGCGTTGAGTAGTCTCTCTCAGTGTAAGTGTTGAGATGTGTGTGAGTGTACTCTCTGCAGAGGGAAGAGCTTGTTGGAGTTCATGACCCTGCTTACACATGGTCAGGGCTGCAATAGCACATTCCTGGAAGGTCTCTGGTAACTATTGCTTCCGCTGCCTTTTTACACCCATGACACAAACCGTTCAGTCAGCTAAAATGGATAACAAGTGACCTAGTACAAATTACAGGAATTTGCAAGACAAGCTCCAGAAGGTACTCGGCCCAGTGTCTGCAGTTCTATTAGACAACCCACAAATCTTCTGGGAATGGTCCAGAGGGCCCTTTGACAATGAGCATTTCTGAGGCAGGACAATGTTAAACCCATTTTGAAGGGAAGTGATAGCATTACTTGAGAAGTGAATCATTTCCAGGGTTGAGGAGTGGCTGTATTTCTAATTTATCTATTGAACTTAAGTCATGATGAATAATAATCCTATAGGAAATACCACTTTTTCTCAAGGATGTCATTTGCCATATCTGAAGGAGTGGTTTGTGGGCTTTCTTAGAGAACTTTGGAACACCAAATTTTAAATGGCAGAATAAAAATGCCCACAGACCTTGTATAGCCATAATTATATGAAAAAAAAAGGTTCGTTTTCATACCTGGTTTTTGTGTTTGCTATTTTTGCTTTCTCTGGTAAGTACACTAAGATGTTAATTCAAATATACATTCTTAATTTATAAAAGCGAGGAATAGTTTGTGTTTCTTGACTGCTATTCTCCCATCATTGAATTTCTGCTTAGGAAAACCCAGGGAAGGGTGGGAGGGAGTTGAAGTTCCCTGAGCACTTAGCTGTGTCTGGTCCTATGTCTTGGGCTTCACATATTTTGAGTCATTTAATTCACATGTCATTCTTTGAGAGATTTGTCATTTGGGGTTCGATTTTACAGACAAAGAAACCGAGGTTCAGAGAACCTATATAGCTTGCCCAGGCCGTAACAATAGTAAGTTTTATATAATGCATGATTTCAAAGAAATGCTTATCCCAAGACCCTATTTCTGTGAGGCAACTCAAAATTTCAATGAAAAAGGATAAACTCATGATTTTTCTTCTTGACCTATCTTTGTGATAAAACCTTCATTGGTTCTGCTCTTGTTGATTATACCATATTACATTAAGCTCTGAACCTTTTAGAAACTCATTTCTGTCTTGTCTGTTTGTTTGTTTGAGGTTACAGATTGCTTTATTTTTGTAGATTGAATTCAAGATCGATCATCAGTCAATTTCCAAGATAACTCCAAGTAATTTACAAGCTGAAACACAATGTAAAATGTGATATTTATCATAGAACTAGAACTAAGTCAGCCCAAAGGAACTACATCTTCTCTTCACTTATCAACATGGTTTGGTTCCAAAGGCAAGGACATTGTGCAAAAATTGGCCTTATGCAAAAATGGAGGATGACCAAATTGTATCACAAGATGGAGGATGACTACGTTATTACATAACTGCCAAACTTTATCACTATATAACTGCCAAAGCACTGAGAATCGTGGCCCATCCAAGTTGGTACACAGCCAGGGTTACTCTTGCCTCACACCTCAGCATTCGTTTCTGAGAGACGTATTACATTAAAAGCAAAATAGTCAGATAGTAGATAGTTTACTATTGTCATAAGTGCAAAGGGCAGATAACAAGATAGTCCCTAAGGGAAGAATAAGTGCCATTCATTCAATCAGTCACTGAACAAGTATATATTAATCAGGCTCTAGAAACCTTCTCTAGAAGTCACTTTACCAGAACCAGGGTATACCCATTATTATAATTAAGTATTGAATAATAGTCTGGTAATAAAGACAAGGAATTCTGGTGTGCACTCAACCTCAAGGTTGGTTTGAATCGCAAGGTCATCGGTTCAAACTTACCAGCTGCTCCTTGGAAATTCTATACAGGGTCACTGAGTCAGAACCAACTCAATGGAACTTAAAAACAACAATAAAAAGCCAAAGGGAACATGTTGTATTGCAAAGTTTTCATTTTCTAATAAGTTAAAATGATAAATTTCACATAGAAACAAAATTATTCATGGAACAAAAATCAACTAAGTCAAATGGATCTTTCTAGAAGGAGCACTAAATTGTTGTTGTTGTTGTTGTTGTTGTTGTTAAGTGCCATCGAGTCGGTTCCGACCCATAGCGACCCTGTACAGGGTTTCCAAGGGTGTAAATCTTTACGGGAGTAGAAAGCCTCATCTTTCTCCCGCGGAGCAGCTGGTAGTTTCGAACCGCTGACCTTAAGGTTCGCAGCCCGATTCGTAACCACTACGCTACCAGAGCTCCTTACCTAGTGGAGAAAACCAAAACTACCATTTTGAAAAGGGCAGGACATACTGCTTAAATGGATGAGTCTTGATTCAATTCTTGGTCATCAAACAACATGGATCAATCATTGGCACAGAGAAGAATTTCTGAGCCATCAGACAGCCCCCACATCAGACAGAGAAAAGCTTCACTCCAGAAAATTTTTTTCTAAAACATAAAGTTTTAAAAATATATCATTCATCTATTTAAAAAACAACAAAAAAGTATGCTAAACTTCCAAATGCATTAGGTCTAAAATGTGTAGTATAGAGCCCATTTGTTAGGTATTATCTCATTTTTTGTTTTGTGGGGTTTGGATGAGAACTTCTCAAGGTACAAACAGGAGAACCACTGCCTCAGACACCTTAGCTAAGTTTCCTTCATTTCTTTCAGCCTCCTTCCTGATCCCACCCACTTTTTGCTGATTTGGACTTAGGAATAGATTGAATGTAGTGAAGAGTTCTTCATGGAAAATAGGAGTAACGTCCACAATAAAAATCCAGTAATATAGTGGCAAGAAGAGATCTATGTGTATGTCTGGAGAAACCTGTTTCATGATTCTTTTCTTCCTGAAATATGACTCTCTATGTCAGACCTCGTCCTACTTAATATGCTGTAAGCATTGGGCATTTCTGACAACTCCTCTATTTTTGAGACTGTTCTTTCTGCTTTTAGGAGTCATGTGCTTTATTGATGATCTCTCTCCATTTTGGATCACTTTCTCTTCCTCTCCTGGACTTTCTCAATTTCCCAGTCTGCTATGGTCCAGTCCCCCACGCCCACCCCCATCTAAAACAAAGGTATTTTTGCTCCCTATTCTCCTCATTCTATACTTTTTCTGAAGAAAACTTCTTTTGTTTCTATTGCTCCCCTTGCCCCTTCAATTTCTCAATCAAAACTCTCTGTCATCGTGTTGTCTCTCAAACTCTGACATCTGAGCTTTTTTGTTGCTTGCTAAGGATCTTAATGGAGTCTCTCCTCAGCATCTCAAACACAGCATGGCAGAAGTAAAGCATAGTTTCCTGCACTGTGCCTCAATCTATGTGACACAGGTTAAATAACGCTATCATCATCCTCCTGAATGTTGTTGTTAGGTGCCACCAAGAATGTTCCCAACTCCTAGTGACCCTATACACAACAGAATAAAACACTTGCCAGGTGCGGTGCCATTCTCACAATTGTTGTTATGTTTGAGGCCATTGTCACTGCCATTGTATCATTCCATCTTGTTGGGGATCTTCCTCTGTGTCATTGACTTTACCAAACATGATGTCCTTCTCCAGGACTTGGTCCCTCCTGGCAACATGTCCAAAGAAAATGAAGTTTCGCTATCTTCACTTCTAAGGAACATTCTGGCTATACTTCTTCCAACACAGGTTTGTTTGTTCTTCTGGTAGTCTGTGTGATACCTTCAATATTCTTTGCCAACACCGTAATTCAGATATATTGATTCTTCTACATCATCTTTATTCATTGCCCAACTTTTGCATGCATATGAGATGACTGAAAATACCATGGCTTGGGTCTCATGCATCTTAGTTTTCAAAATGACACCTTTGCTCTTTAACACTTTAAAAAGATCGTTTCCAACACACTTGCTTAATGCAATCTGTCCTTTGTCTTCCTGACTGCTGTTTCTATGGATGTTGATTGTAGATGCAAGCAAAATGAAGTCTTTGACAACTTCTATCTTTTCTCCGTTTATCGTGATGTTATTAATGGTCCAGTAGGAAGGATTTTTGTTTTCTTTATGTTGAGGTGCATTCTATACTGAAGCTTGTAATCTTTGATCTTCACCAGTAAGTATTTTAAGTTCTCTTCACTTCCAGCAAAAAGGTTGTTGTTGTTAAGTACCGTGGAGTCGGTTCCGAATCACAGTGACCCTGAACAGGGTTTCCGAGGCTGCAAATCTTTACGGGAGCAGAAAGCCTCATCATTCTCCCGTGGAACAGCTGGTAGTTTCGAACTGCCGACCTTGATGTTAGCAGCCCGATTCGTAACCACTACACTACCAGAGCTCCTTGTAGCATCTGCTTATTGCAAGTTGTTAATGAATATTCCTTCACTCCTGATGCCATGAACTTCTTCAAATAGTCCACCTTCCTGGATTATTTGAGCACCCTACAGATTGAATAAGTATGGTGAAAAGATATAATCTTGACACACACCATTCCAAGCTTAAAACCATTCTGTTGGAACAATAGCCTCTTGATCGATGTACAGAGTCCTTGTGAGCGCAATTAGGTGTTCTGAAATACCCATTCTTCACAATGTTACCCATAGTTTGTTATGATCCACCAGCTGAATGGCTTTGTATAGTCAATAAAGCACAGGTAAACATATTTCTGGTACTCTCTGTTTTAGCCCAAATCCATCTGATGTCAGCTGTGATATCATTAGTTCCACATTCTTTTCTGAATACCTCTTGAATTTCCGGTAGCTCCCTGTCACTATTCTGTTGTTGCCATTTTTGAATTATCTTCAGCAAAATTTTACTTGCCCTGGGTAGACAGACAAATTATTTTCATCTATTGATCGTTTTACATCAAAAACTTCTACAAAGTTGATATTTTTCATCCTTGGGGTTATGAGTCTCTTTGAGGTCCATAACAGTTGTGTGTTCTAGTAGGACCTTGAGAAAGAACTCAGA
This sequence comes from Chrysochloris asiatica, assembly GCF_000296735.1. Classification (NCBI taxonomy): domain Eukaryota; kingdom Metazoa; phylum Chordata; class Mammalia; order Afrosoricida; family Chrysochloridae; genus Chrysochloris; species Chrysochloris asiatica. The sequence continues at coordinate 1,580,235 of NW_006408761.1, forward strand.
TCTCAAACTGCAGGGAGCGTCATTGATGGAGGATCCCAGACACTGTGCTTAGAAACTGGGCTACAGTAGTTGTACCCAAGCTAAGCTTATGAGGGTCTGTTACCAGACATCAGGTCAACTCCAACTCATAGTGACCCTATACAGAGTTTCTGAGGCAGCAGCAGAAAGCCTCCGCTTTCTCATGTGGAATGACTGCTGGCCTTGAACTGCTGACCTAGTAGCTAGCAGTCCATTACTCATCCTTCAGAGTATCTTGGCATCTGTTTATTGGGGGATGTGGTTTCCCCAGATAAATTTGTAAATACACTTCCATAAACTTTGGCACCCACCTTTGAGGTTCATACATGTCTGCCTAGGCACCTCACAGGGTTTCCCGTGCCATCACATTAAGATCCCTCCCCTAGTGTTTGCTCGATCCTCTCCACTTACAGTTCAAGTTTTCCTCCACTTCACCTTGTACTTAACACAGTTTTACAAAATTAATCTCCTGAGTCCTGATGTGGTGCTGTAAGATAAAGCCCTGGATCACAAGGTCAGTGGTTCAAACTCACCAGCCGTTCCTCAGAAAATCTATAAAGGGTCGCTCTGAGTCAGAACCATGTCTATGGCACTTAACAACAACAACACAATGTATCTTTCTCCTCCCAGATGTCTCCTTTCCAATCCCTTCCAGGGATTCTTTTTAAAGAGATAGCAAATTTCTTTGCATCATTTGCCTCTTACCAAACAATGGACTGCTTACCATTGCTTATAGCATATCCCATTGGTCAAGGCTTCCCTTGCTGTACTTATCACCTTTTTCAGCTACATGATTTCTTGTCATCCCTCATGCTTCCCCTAGTTACATCACTTAAATGGTTTCCTTTCTTTTAGGCCCAGCTTGAATGCCATTTTCTCCCCAAAGTCAATTTTCTACCTCTATCACAAAGCTCCTCACTAATGACTATGTGACGAGCTGTCTTTCCCATTACATTATAAATTCATAGAAGACTATTTATTCATCATTTCCTCCCCTCGCAGAGCAGTGCTTTTCTAGTAACAAGTTCTCAGTATTTGTTGCCCTGCACAACAGTCAGTACTTAGAGAAGACACTCAAAATTCATCAGACAGACTTTGAAGACCCTCCACAAGAATCTTCCATACAGCACTTCCTCATCCCATGGCAAGTTCATTGCCCCCAAGAAACCTCACTTGATGATAATTTTTGGGTCAGCAATTTTAATATGATCCTCACTTTCATAAACCAAATAAGGATCCTTCCTGTTGGCCAAGCTCATGAGAATAATGTCTGAACACTTAAAACATCTATGATCAGTGATTTTTCTCTCTGTGGGCAGCTAAAGGGAGGCCAAATTACAGTGAAAAGAATACATGGAGAGAACAGCAAGAAAAACACTGACTTAGTTAAATATTTGATTATATCATTCATTCATTCATTCAGTAATTCATCTAATTGAACAATCTATTCAAGTCCTCTGATGTGGCATCTCCCCAAAACTGTGCTCTTTTCAATGAGACCAGAAGACAAGATTTGACTAAAACTCCCTCTTCCCTGAAAAAGCTTGATGGGTACAGTGAAGTCTCCCTTTTGCTAGGTTTCTAAGACTAACCTTTTCTGATTGCTTCCTTGATATGTATTCATTTCATATATTTTTAAAGTATAATTTCTAAACCAAAACCACAGACTGCTCTTACTTAATGTAACCTTGCATACCTGTGTCCTGGGCCACACAGCCCCTCTCCCTCTGTGGGTCTAGAGTCCCCAGCCACTCCATCTCTCCACGTCATCGTCTCTGCCTCAATCTCTGGCATCACTGTTTCTCTGGGTAGGGTCCCGCACTCTGCTCTTCTTCTCACTTGATGGTCCCAGGAACCTCCACTTCTGGACTACAATCACTCCCCTCCTTTTGCTACAAAATGTCCACCTTTACAACCCTTTATAACCCTCATAGTCAGTCCTCATAACGATTATTCATTATTGTACCACATGAGTGCTATCCCCATCTCCTTTCATCAGCCACCCAGACAGATTGGATACTACTCAGTGGAGATTCTACCTTCCCCCACACCCTCTGGATCTTCAAGGCTCCCTCTTGAAAGCTTGTAAGCCAGTCACTTCTTGCCTTTGCTCCCCCCCCCCATTTTGTCCAAGGTGCCCATACCTGTCTACCCTGTGTATCAAGGGGGTGGGAATGATCCTTGCTGTAAAGATTTATTCCCTCTTTTGAGCTACTGCATCCATAGGCGTAGGTCAAGTTCATCAAATTGTATCAGATTACTCCTTTTTTCCTCTTATTTCTTCTTCTAGTTGAGTTCTGACCATCCAGCCATTGAAGCCATAACCTGGTGTACTTTTTCTGAAAACAAATTTCACTCCACTCTGCGACAGCACATTCTTTCGACCTGAAATTGCCCAGCTCTCTACCTCTTGAAAGCCTGCCCCATGCTTCAAGCATCAGATCAGATTCCATCTCATTCATGCACCTTCCTTTTTTGGGCTCCTAGTCATACTGAATACCACATATTGGTCACTTCATCCTGTAATACATGCATTTTTATTCAGTCTTCTATTGAGTAAATATCATATTTGTTGTTGTTGTTATGTGCCGTGTAGTCGGTTCCGACTCATAGCGACCCTGCACAGGGTTTCCGAGGCTGTTAATCTTTACGGGAGCAGAATACCTCATCTTTCTCCCGCGGAGCTGGTAGTTTCGAACTGCTGACCTTGTGGTTCGCAGCCCGATTCGACTACCATATATCTTCAGCTAAAATGGACAGTTTGAAAACAAGGATTTTATCTTACAGAGTAACAGTTTAGTTCACCATTACGCACTTGCAGAGAAAGGGACTAACTTCCCAATAGCCCCTTTCTTGGCGCTGTGGGTTAATGCGCCAGACTGCAAAGCTGTTTGAACTACAAGGTCAGTGGTTCAAGCTCACCAGCTGCTCCTCGGAAACCCTATACAGGATTGCTATGGGTCTGAATTGACTCGACGGCACTTAACAACAACCAACAAAAACCATCATGGTACTGCACTCTTTAAAAGAGCTAGATGACCTAGAAGAGCTCTTCTGACCAATCCTCCCCTTTCCCCCAGCGCCCCTGCCCTGTCATTCCTCACCATTCACAATGGTTCTGTCTGACATAGTCCCAATTTAGACCCTACTCATCCCATCCCATATCTCCTGTCCCCACAGCTGCCCAGCCCTGATTCTTTTAGACTTTCTTGCCATCTTCATAGTGCCTTTGGTCCTTCTTAACTATCTATTTCCTAGCCTTAATCAACTCCATGAAACACCCTGGGCTTCCACCTAGAAACTTAACCCAGTCTCTATGTTCTACACCCCATCTGAACTCTTCCCAAAATAAAACTCCACGCTCTTGCTGCATAGAATAACTATCCCCTACTTTGTCTCCTCAACCCCTATTGAGGTGAGATCATCACAAGAGGCCATAGAACTATAGTGATGATTGCCCTTCCCAAGCAGAGGGAGGTGGTAACTGGGTCCTCCAACTAGGAGCAGGTGTCCAGTTCCATTGCTTTGCTGAGGTAGCATTTGCAAAACGGTCTTCAGGATCTTGCTCCCACATGATCAGCAACTCTATCAGCACACAAAAAAGCCACAAGCTAAAGACGGTGAAAACATAGATTCCTCTGAGGCTAAAGCCATGAAGTTCAGACCAGGGGTGACCGTGGTCATCACATGTAAGTTCTAGGGTCTAATCACAGAGTCTCAGACCATCAGATGCTCTCCAGGAATGGGTGCTTTGTCATGAAAAGGACAGCTCTGGGCAGCCTGAAGACTGTGCATGGATGGCTAGAGCTGAAAGTCTCTACTGCCACCCACTTCTGTTAGCTCTTGCAGCCACATACAAGACCATGGACAGGCATGAGACAGATAAGCTCAAAGAAGATGGAGGCAGAAGTTAGTAATCCTTAAAGGTCAAGGAAAAAAATCAGCAAGTCTGAAAGAAGGATTAATGATTTAAATGTATAGCTTAATTTGGGACATTCAAATTCTGAGACTTTAAAAAACATACTTCTGTGTCACGGCCATATTATGCAGATGTGACAGCTCAGTGGGACAATATACTCCTTGGGTAACTGCCACAGCATCCAAGGCACAAAGGCTATCCTTGGTCTTCACCAACAAAGTAGGGTTCCAAGAAGCCCCCATTTACCTGAGATTTTTGTTTGAAAAGATGCTCGCACATTTCTACTTACATTAATTGATATCTTGACTGAACAAGGGCAAAAACAACAACCTCAAAAAACATTAATATAGCACATGGTGATGGTTCTGTGCTGTGGAGTGGGTTCTGAGTCATAGCAACCCTATACAGGGGTTCCGAGGCTGTAAATCTTTCCAGGAGCAGAAAGCCTCATCTTTCTCCCGCGGATCCGCTGGTAGTTTCAAACTCCTGACCTTGCGGTTGGCAGCCTGATTCGTAACCACTACGCTACGGGAATTGGCCATATAACATAGCCAATTCCATTTTACTCTTAAAGTAGATTTGGATCAGTAGAGTGGTAAATAAGGAGTCATGGTGATGCAGCGGTTAAGCACTCAGCTACAAACTAAAAAGTTGGCTATTCAAACCTATCAGACACTTTGTGGAGAAAGAGGTGACAGTCTGGTTTCGTGAAGGTTACAGCTTTGGAAACCCCATGGGGCAGTTCGACTCTATCCTACAGTGTCACTTTGAGGCACAGTCAACTCAAAAGCAATGAGTAATTTTGTTCAGAGTAGTAAATAATTTATTTCTGCAGTCCAGAGTCTTCCTGGCTCATGGACATGACATTCTTTTGGAGAATGTTTAGTTCTCTAGCGTTATTGTTGTTGTTAAGTGCCGTCAAGTCAGTTCTGACCCATAGCAACCCTGTACAGGGTTTCTGAGGGGTGACTGATAAGCTTGAACCGCCGACCTTGCCATTCAAACTGACTTTGCAGTCCAGCACATTAACCCACAGTGCTACACCAAGACTCCCTTAGATCTCTAGCACCACTATAACAGAAATAGCACAAGTGAATGGCTTTACGAAACAGAAATGTATTCTCTTATAATTTATGAAGCTAGAAGCTAAAATTCAGGGTGCCAGCTCTAGGGAAAGTTTTCTTTCTGTTGGCTTTGGGGAAAGGCCCTTGTTTCCTTTCAACATCTGTGGACACAGCATTCTTTGGCGATTTCCATGTGTCTTGGCATCAGTCTTCCCCTGGGTCTTGCAGGTTCTCAGCACAGGGACCCTGGATCCAAAGAATGGGCTCCTCTCCCAGTTTTTGCTTCTTAGTGGTAGCGAGTTACTCCTTCTCTGTTCCCTTCTCTCTCCTTTGATCTCCTATAAGATAAAAGGGGACACAGGCCACGCCCCATGAAAATCCCCCTTACATGGATCAGGGCTGTGACCTGGATAAGTAAGGATGTTGCATCCCACCCTAATCCCCTTACAACTGATGGGTTGAACATATCAGAACACATCATGGGGTTGATTGCACATAATTACCAAACAGCTGAGAAGGATGACCCAACCAAATCGACATCTATTCTGGGGACACAATTCAATCCATGACATGGATCTAAGAAGTGTTTCCTGGCATTTCTTTTTATCCTCATCATCTCTTACGGTCCTGTGTTTCTTGGCTGATCTGTCCCATGAATGGTTTGCATTCACACTAGAGGCAAGGGATCCATTTAGGACCTTCTCCTAAATGCTGGCACTCTTGATGTGAAATACCATGACTTGAGTTGAATAATCCTACAGTCAGGGATTTATGGCCCAAATTCCTCCAAATTACACTTGATAATGAGTAAGCCCTTCAGAGTCAGAGGACCTGTCGTTAATTAATTATAAAACCCAACTAAATTCATTTTTGGCAGACGTTGTCCAAGTTGTAATTGGTTTGTACCAATTATCTCTTAAAATAGGTAAATTTATTTAGAAACTAGAAATTTTCAATTAATGCATCCTGGAAATTTCATGAGGACACTGCTTTGATCCAAGCTGTGTTATCTATAGGAATTTTACCCAGATTTATATGGTCATTGAAAGGAACTAGTAGCAACGGTTCTCACAGCTTACAGACACAAAGCTTCTTATCATCTCTATAGTATAAAAATTTCAGGGCTTAACTATCTGTCTTCAAGTACCAGGAGAGCCCCAGGATTATTTCCTAATAACAATGTCAGTTTTCTGCATGTCCACTCCAAGAGGTGGCTTGAATGACTACCAAAATACAAGTAGAAAGCCTATGTTACCTATTCAGATTTCATAAAATAGCATCAAATTACTAGCAGTTCCCTGTCCCTTCCCCAAAGGAAATAATTCTATCCTGACAAGTTGAATCTCTTTAATACAAAACCATTTCAGAAAATATAACAAACACCAAACTGTCAACTATCCAATTCTTATAATCTCAGGCTGAGAAAAGTGATGTCAAAGGACAGTTACCTAAGATATAGGATACAGATGACCCAATACTACATAAAATCTGTTCATAGGTCAAACTTGACATCACAAGCAAAGAATTGAATCAAGTTCTCTTAGAGCCTATGGAATTGCTTTCCCTGTGCTGCAATGCTAAGCCCTTGTCTTTAACCAAGTGACACTGGCAGGCAAGCCTTGTAGAACTAGTCGCTATATTTGCTGTAGGGATACTGTTTAATGTCATTGTCCTCTTGGTCACTCAATGCCCTCTATGTGAACCTAATAGGAAATGCATTGTGGAATCCATATGTTAATATAATCTATGGCCACACAGAGAAACATAAACCTTGTTAAAGTCACAGGTGTTGCTCACTCTGGACTACAGTAATTGGTAAATTCCAACAGTTCCAGTACCAATATGATGGTACCTGGAGGAACTCCTTAATGCAAGACTTTGTGGGTCTCTTAAAAATGGCCAGTGGGAACGATACACTTTACACTCTCCAGTAAACATGAGCCTCACTTAGTTACGATGTCTGGGAATACTGGACAATGGAGCTGTGGAATGGGTTAGCAGACCAGAATAAAAGCCTTGTCTAGTTAGGGTTCTGAGAATGAGTTTGTCTTCTTTCTCATCTTGCTTCTTCAGCTCCTGTTGGTTTGTGTGCTCCACACTATTCTTCACCTCCTCCAGACTAAGTTGGAATTTATTTTCGTTCTTGCTGAGAGATTCTGTTGTGCCCTTGGTCTAAGTTCACTTCACACACAGCATTCGGTCACTGCTGGCTGAGGAGGGCAGTCTCTGTGTCTTCTGCTGAGTTTATTTATGACTCCAGGGACAACCAACTGCCTTTGTCGTCCCTCAGTGTCCTCAGCCCACGTCTTCAATAGTGACTGGTTCTGCCTAACCAGCACTGAGAAAACAGGAAAATTTCATTCTGCTTCTTTTGCTTGGAAAACTAAACACCTGCAGAATCACAAATGATCGCAAAGTTGGGCACTAAAGACATCCCCAGGCTAGGTTTAATAAAAACCTCCCTGACCACTGCACCTCATCGTGTGCTACAAGCTGGCATCATCCTCTTGGACAAGGGACTTTGGTGTCTTCCGACTTAGGTTTGAATCCTAACCTTAGCTGTGTGATTTTAGGTAAGCCGGGTAACCTCTCTGAGCTTTGGTCTCTTCATCCATAAAATGGAGGTACTTACCTAGGTTGTGGAGTCCTGGTGTAGCACTGTGTATTAAAGCACTGGACCATGAGGTCAGTTTGAACCACAGGTCGGCACTTCAAACTCACCAGTGGCTCCTTGGAAACCTTATACAGGGTTGCTATGAGTTGGAACCAACTACATGGCACACAACAACAACAACCTTGGTTGTAGCACAGATTGAAAAAGAGTGAAAAAGAGAGAGATGGGGAGAGAGAGAGATGTGTTTTTCTTCCATTACAATAAGAATGAAAAAAAAAAAATCTCCTTTTTTTTCTTTGACTCTCAGAAAACTTAGAGATAAATTTAATAGTTAATTTGAATTGCAAAGTAGACAAAATCTTCAGACCTATAATTTTGAATATTTATTTCTCCTGAATTGTTTGTTCCTACTTTTACCTATTCTGGTGGGGGGGCCTCATTTTAAAATCTCATTTATGGCTCATTATTTGATGTGGCCGCTTTCTTTTTTATTATGTAGGTTTTGAGTTTTGCCTGAGCTTTGTGTTTCAAGACTGTCTCAAATCTTTTATGGAATGAGATGTGGTACATATAAATTTGTACAGTTAAAGGAGTTATCATCAAAATTTTTATAGCACCGTGTCACTGTAGGATAAGCAATGGACTGCTGACTGCAAGGGCAACAGTTCAAATCCATTAGCCAGTCCTCAGAAACCCAAACAGGGTTAGTATGCGTCAGAACAGACCAAGCAAACTTCACAACAATAACAACATGATAGACAAAGCTGCCTCACACCTGTTTCCTTAAATCTTCCAAACGACCCCGGGAGGTAGGGTTATTAGCTCCCTCTCTGATATGAGCCAATGTGGGCTCTGAGTAGTTTTACCTCAGATCATTTCTTCTCTCTCCCAAGTGTCAGGATTTGAAGTGCAACCCAAGTTATTTGAAAATCCCAGCCCAATGTTTTTTTCCCACTGCCTCCAAACTGCTTTCTCTACAGAGCCATTAACCACCTTCAGGTTTATGACTGGGTCTAATAAATAACCCTGGTAACAATAGCTAATACTTACTGGGCACCTGCTACGTGCCAGACATTTTACATGCATTATCTCAGTCAGGGCTCCCCATAAACCAAGGATGAGGCTGCTGGATTGTCCTTGTTTATAAACCATGAGCCGTGTAAAGCAGCTGGGAAGGGTCACATGCTGGTATGGGGAGGACTTGGGATTTGAACGTCGGTTAGCGCCGGCGCTTGCCCCTAATCACTACCCTTCAAGTTACTCATCACTTCTGGCAGCACATCCTCAGAGCAGTGTTCAAAGAATTTGAGGCCTGTGTGATGTCACCCTGAGGCTGTGTTAAAAGCAGAACCACAGCAGCAGTCTCTCCCTGCCTCCCTGACCTCTCCCCCAAAGGAAGCCTGCTGCCCGCGGGCAGCACCGTAGCTAGCTTCCGCCATTAACCGGCTGCTGTTCACTCAAGGCTCGTGCCTCTGTGATCTCCATGGGACCCACGGGAAAGGGGTTACTGTCACAGCCTTGTGTCTCCACTCACGTTCTACCAGAGCTGCAACCTAAGCTCTGTGATTCTCTTGACATTCTCCTTGGCAGCCTGTTTTAAGACCCTGACATATACAGTAATAATAAAGTACACACCCAAGGTACTGGCCCTTTGTAGCATCCTGGGACTATTTTTGGAAGTGTAATTATTACCTTAATGTCTGCTCTTGATCTCTCTGGGATCCACCCAGAACTTAGTCTTTTACTTTAAGGTATGCTTTTAGGTTATAATAAATCAGGCAAAAATATTCCCAGACATATTCAAAGAGGGAGATTTTAAACATCTTGGTATGTGTCCCAATTCTTTTAATGTTAGGAGTCCTGGTGAGGCAGGGGCTAAGTGTGGGGCTACTAACCAAACATGGGCAGTTGGGATCCCCCAGCACAGCTCTGCTGGAGAAAGATGTGGTGGTTTCTTTCTGTAAAGATTTACAATCCTGGAGAGCCTATGGGGCAGTTCTACTCTGCTTTGTTGTTGTTAAGTGCCATAGAGTCGATTCTAACTCATAGTGACCCTGTACGGGAGGGACTGACCTTTTGGTTGGCAGTCCAGTGCTTATCCAAAAGCACCATAGTAGGAGCCCACCTACTCTGCCTCACAGGGTCTTTATGAGTTGGACTGGATGACAACAGATTTGTTTGTTTATTTTTAATGTTGCTTGTTGTTAAATGCCTTCAAATTGGCTCTGACTCATAGCGACCCTATATAGGGTTTCCAAGAAGCAGCTAGCGAGTTTGAACTGCCGACCTTATGCTTCAAACCAATCTTTCAGTCTGGTGTTTATCCTATAGAGTCATACCATTTTATTTTCTTGGTTGGTGGTCTACCCTCTCAACTGAAGTTCAAAGTCTGTCTTCTCTGTTGCTCCATCCCAGCTCCTAGCAACTCCTGGTGGTGTGGTTTCACTTGGCTCCTAGACACCCCATCTTTGTAGCCTTCATTTTGTTTAGCTGCTTTTCAATGATAAAATGAAGATAATAACTGGTCCCTTTCTGGCCTGTGGGACTTGTTAAGAGGATCAAATGAGATACTGCATGCTAACGTGCTTTGAAAGTCAAATGTTGACATAAAATGGGAGATGGTCACAGTCGAACTCTGCAGACTTCTCATAAAGGGCATGTGCTTAAGGAATATGCCAGTGTTAATTACAAAGACATTTGTGCTGGTGGCCTGATGATCTGGAAGAAAGTAGAAGATTCTGAGAGTGGCATTTTGTCTACCAGTCGTGAATCACAGGTGTTGATTTGGAAGCTTGAGATGCTGAGGACCGACACTTTCATCCAGTTTGTCAGGACCTGGGAAGGACAGCGTGTTTTGAGCGCCATCTCCTTTATTGTGCCATTTTCAATCTTCTTAAGGCAGGGATCAGCAAATTACGTCCACTATATGTTTTTATACATCCCTCAAGCTAAGAATGATTTTTATATTTTTAAATGGTTGAAAAATATAAACAAAACCAAAACAAACCCAACCCATTTCTGTCAAACCTGTTCCAACTCCTCCTGATGATCCCGTGACTTACAGAGTACAATGGAAGCCCGTAGGGTTTTCTTGGCTATTATCTTTATGGATGCAGACCGCCAGACCTTTCTTCTGCAGCACCACAGTATGGGTTCGAACCACCAACTTCTCACCCAACAGTTATGCATAAACCATTTATGTCACCCAGGGACTTGCTGAGCTATAACAAAGGAAGAAGAAGTTTTTATCATTTGGGAAAATGATATGAAATCCAAATTTCAGTGTTGTATGCGTTTCCTAGTTCTGCTGTAACTAAAAATACCAAAGTGTGGGTGGCTTTAAAGAACAGATATTTATATTCTTGCAGTTTGGGAGGCTAGCAGTCCAGCCAGGGCATTAGTTCCAGGGGAAGATCCTTCCCTGTCATTAGTCACAGACATCCTCTAGCATCCCTTGGCATTCCTTGGCTCATAGATATTCCTTATATGGTCTCTTCTCCCTGTGTGTATCTGTGTCTATTCCACTTTTTTTATACCACACTCAGAACGGATAGGAGTCCTTCTGTCACACTGTAGGATAAGCAATGGATTGCTAATCAAAACGTTGGTGGTTCGAACCCACCAGGCGCTCCTTGGAAACGGGGTTGCCATGAGTTGGAACCGACTTGATGGCACTTAGTAACAACTAAGAAGGGATTAGGTTTAGGGCCTATCCTACCCTAGAAGGACTTCCCTGACAATGCAAAAGAAAGCCCCTATTTCCAAACAGTAGGAACAGATGAGCCAATAAGAAAAGTAAGCGCAGTTTTGCTTGTGCTTACTCACTAACATGTAGTAAACAGCTTCATCTGTGTCTCGTCACATGTCAGATGTGAAAAACATGTGAAACTGCTCATTACACAATAGCCTGTGCTTATTTTGCTCATTAGAGTCCTTGAGTGGCGCTATGGAATAAACCACTGGACCACAAGGTCAGTTTAAATCACAGGGTTGGTGGTTCAAACTCACCAGCTACTCCTTGGAAACCCTATACAAGTTCACTATGAGCTGGAACTGACTCGACAGTACTTAGCAACAACAACAAACCTTGCTTACTAAGGAGCTCTGGTAGCGTAGTGGTTACAAGTCGGGCTGTGAATCTCAAGGTCAGCGGTTCAAAACTACCAGCTGTTCCATGGGAGAAAGATGAGGCTTTCTGCTCCCGTAAAGATTCATAGCCTTGGACACCCTATGCAGTGTCGCTATAAGTCGGAACTGACTCTACAGCACACCACCACCACCATGCTTACTGGATACTCAGTTTCTGCTGGGGATTGTAAATTTTAAAAGAGGCTTTGATTCCTTAGGAAGGTGTTGTGGTGTTAGCAGAAAGACAAATGCCAGCCATTCCTAGAAGCAGAATTTTTGATGAGGTGAAGAAAACGTGACTTTAGTCATGATAGATTAATAAGTAAGCACATGTAAACCCATGCCTATCTTGCTTATTGGACACCTGATGTGGTGCTGTAGGATAAGCATTGGACTGCGCACCACAAGTTCAGCAGTTCAAAACCACTAGCTGCTCCTTCGAAACTCGGTACAGAGTTGCTATGAGTTGGAATCAACTCAATGGCACACAACAACAAACAACAGCTTGCTTCTTGGGTAATCCAGCACTCCCAAACTGTCCTATTTATAACTACAGGGTTGTCAAGGACTCCAGTGGCTTTTTTGGCAGGCACAATTCAATCTGTAACAAGTGTCTGTGAAGAAAAGTTTTTAATTTGAGCAATCAAAAAATTGGGGAAAATTTTTGCTCTTTTGCTGTTTAAATACCTACATAGTATTCTTCATTTTGCCTTGTTGTCCATACAGCCGAACAGAAGTACTATCTGCCCTTTTACAAAAGAATTGTTTACTGACCCGCCTTAAAAGCATTCTCCCTGCACTGGCTGCCAAGGTTCTTTAGGCGTTTAGCAGTTTGAGCCAGGACACCTAAGAGACTTCATTTGTGCTGAGACTCTAAGAGATCAGGATGTTAGAGGGTACAGACAAAAGCAAGGATTAGGGACTGAATGGGCAGAGGGGTCCCTTTAGGACTCAGTGAGGCTGGGAATGACCAAAAGAGGAAATGTGAGTAAGGAGAAGAAACATTTAAGTTAGCATGGGAAGACATCAGTTCTCCAGAGTACTTAGACCAGATATAATCAAACCCAGTGTGTGGTCTCAGTCTCCCTCGCCCCTCCCCACCAGTGGTACACAACACTTGCCTTTATTTTATTGTTATCTTCCTTTATTGAGCAATATACTCATGCTCTCTTGGGGGAAGATAAAAGGAAAAAGGATTTCTAGTGTTGAACATGCAACGTTTGATGCGACTGAATACCCGAGTGCTCGTAGCTCCAGTGGAACGATGGTTAAGCACTCAGGGGCTATTAGAAAGATTAGTGATTCAAAACCACTTAGCATTTTCTTGACAGAAAGATCTGCTCCCATAAAGATGGCAGCTGAGAAAAACCTGTGAGGCAGTGCTGCTCTTTCCCATGGGGTCACTTTGAGTTGAAATTGACTTGGTGGTGCTGTAGGCTAAGGACTGGACAGAAAGGTCAGTTTGAACCACAAGGTCTGTGGTTCAAACTAACCAGCCGCTCCTGAAAACCCTATACAGGGTCGCTATGAGTCAGAACCAACTCGATAGCACTTAACAACAGCAATGACCACCAAAATGCTTATTAGAGGGAGCAGTGGATCCTCCTCTCTCAACCCAGTCGTTGCTTCTCATTCATACACGTAGGCCTGTCTCTGCGAGTGGAGAAGGCCCTGCGGAATTGGGGAGCAGGGATGGAGCACAATTTTCTCTTCCTGGTCCTAGATGCCCTCCCCCAGGGCTAGGTCTTATGCTGCCCTTCATTGATTACGTCTTAATAAAAAGGGAGGAATATTTATTTGATTTTTAGTAAAGGGGTGAGGGTGCAGGCTTCTCGGAAATGGAGTGCTACCCCCTTCTGCTTCCTCTATGGTGTGTACTCCTGGCACTATTTTGACTCTGCTTGGTGTTTTGGCCATTAAAGTTCTTGCCCTTTGGTCATTGTTTTCTCACACCTGGTGTCACTTATTTACCATGGTCCTGGTCCTGCTTCCTTTTCCTCCATATGTGAGCTCTCGATGAACTAACTGCCCTGTTCTTTATCCTTCATCTGCTAACTGCTCAAGTCCTAGCCTGCCCTCTTCCTCTCACTTGCACTTGTCAGTAGAATTCTCTCTCCATATGGGAGGCCTGGGTTTGATTCCTGGTCTATGCAGCTACCACCTGTCTTTCAGTTGTTATGATGTTGAACAGATTTCACCTCTGGTAGCGTAATGCTTACGAATTAGGCTGCCAACTGCAAGGTCAGCAGTTTGAAACTACCAGCTGTGCTGCAGGAGAAATATGAGGCTCTCCACTCCCATAAAGATTTATAGCCTCGGAAACCCTGTACAGGGTCACTATGAGTTGGAACTGACTCCACCGCACATAACAACGATAAACAAACTAAGACTAGACAGAAAGATCTAGTAATCCAAAACCCAGCCAATGAAACCTTATGAATCACAAAGACATGCAATCTACCATGGGATGGCACAGACAAGGCAGCATTCTGTTCGGTCGTCAGCCACTTGACTTTTCTGTGCTCCACTTCATGCCCGCCTTATGCCTTACCAACCAGTGGCCCCATTTCAAACTCCCACACCATTCTTCAAAACTTCAGTTTCTTTCCCTCCCGGTGAGATTTCATTTTATCCCAAGTCCTTCCACCTCACAATCTCACATCCACTGTTCAACTCTGCCTTGAGATTTACCAGCAATTTCCCTTCCAGGAGGAGGGGGGTCATATGTGACACTGGAGGTTTCTCGGAAAAGGGACACTGGAGAGTGTGTGGTGCTCTGGGACCCTCATTAGTGGGGTAGAGGTACCGGCAAGTGGTGCTGTGGTTTTGTGGATTTCTCCACATGAGAAGAAGTGACTGTGAAATAGGCCCATGCTGTAGGAGATGAAGGATCAAAAGTGAGAGGCATCATTTTCCTGGCAGGCACCAAAGACCCAGCTGTGATCAAACTGGAAAGCTGATCCCAGCAGTAATTGTAACTGTGCCAGGCCAGTACAAATGCAAAGTGCTATGGTTCTAGGGGATGTTTGCAGACCGAGGGGGTTTATTGTTGCCAGTGCTTTATCCAGACTGCAGTTTCTATTTGCTAGGATCCCCGGGGCACAGCGGGTTAAGCATTGGGCTGCTCACCAGCCACTCTGAGGCAGAAAGATGAAGCAGTTTAACTCCATAAGGATTTACAGCCTCAGAAATCCTGTGGAGCAATTCTATTCTCGACCCGCAGTGGCTTTGGGTAAATTGGATGTACAATATTGAAATTGAGTGTGGCACTGTGAGATTACGCACTGGACCACAAGATAGGTTTGAACTACAAGGTCAGTGGTTCAAATTCACCAGCCACTCCTCAGAAACCCTAGACAGACAGGGTCACTATGAATCGGACCCGACTCCACAGCACTTAACAACAACACGGACATGATGGAAGTCAAAGGGGGAAAAAAATTCACAGGAAAAGGCACAAAGACCCCACAGGAAACACCCAAATTTCATAAAAGCGATGATAAAATGGTTAAACACAAGCACACATCACTGCATGGTTGTTTTGGCCATTGTGGTTGAAGGGGGTGGGATGAGAGTGTCAGAAGCAGAGTCCAGTCTATATTCATGGGTCAGGGTTTAGATGGAACAACCAGGATGGATTACTGATGAAGATCAAAGAGCACAGCCTTCGGTATAGATTGCATCTCAATGTAAAGAAAAGAAAAATCCTCACCACTGGGCCAATAAACAACATTCTTATCAATGGAGAAAAGATTGAGGTTCTCAATAACTTCATTCTTCTTGGATCAACTAGCAACACTGGCAGAAGCAGCAGTCAAGAAATCCAACGACGTATTGCATTAGGCAAATCTGCTGCACAAGCCCTTTTCAAAGTGTTGAAGAGCAAAGATGTCAGCTTGAGGACTAAGGTGTGCCTGACCCAAGCCATGGTATTTTCAATAACCTCGTATGCATGCGAAAGCTGGACAGTGAATAAAGAAGACTGTAGACAAATTGATGCTTTTCAGTTATGTGCTGGAGGAGATTATTGAAAGTGCCCTGGGCTGCCAAAAGAACCAACAGATCTGTATTGGAAGAAGTGCAGCCAGAGTGCTCCTTGGAGGCCAAGATAGCCAAACTCCATCTCTCATACTTCGGACATATTGTCAGAAGGGACCAGTCGCCGGAGAAGGATATCTTGTTTGGTAAGGTGGAGGGTCAGAGAAAAAGAGGAAGACCCCTAGCGAGATGGGTTGGCAAAATATCAGCATCAGTGGACTCAAGCATGGCAACAATAGTGACGTTGGCCCAGAACTGGGTAGTGCTTCGTTCTGTTGTGCATAGGTTTGCTATCAATCAGTACCAACTTATGGCACCTAACAACAACAACTAGGACAGAGTCCTAGGATCTTATCTCCTATAGCATGGGCCTAGTTCTCAGTCACTTCTTCTCATGTTGGAGAAATCCACAAAACCCCAGCAACACATGCCATTACCTCTACCCCACTAATAAGGGCCCCAGAGCACCACACACTCCCCAGCGTCCCTTGTCCGAGAAATCTCCAGTGTCACACTTAGACCAGAAGATCAGTTTGAACCACAAGGACGATGGTTCAAACTCACCAGTCGCTCCTCAGAAACCCTATACAGCATCACTATGTATCGGAACTGACTCGACGGCACTTACCAACAGCAAGAGCAATGTGCCATTGGCATGAGGGATTGACCCAGGAGAACTGAAAAGTGGAGTTTTTGTTAGCTGCCCTCAACTCATGGCTACCTCATCTACAAGGACTTACACCACTGTGATCCACAGGGCTTTCATGGGTTGATTTTTAAATGTGGATCACCAGGCTTTCTTCTAGTACATCAGTCCAGAAGCTCTGCTGAAAACTGCCCAGCATCCTAACAATCCCAAAGTCACCACTGACAGAGTTGCAGCTGTGTGGACACGACCCCACAGCTCCTGCTTGGAAGGAGCAAATTCTACCACGGAACCAATCACATCAGTGGCTGAGAAGTGGAGGAAGGTAAACACTCCAGGCATTTAACGACCTGATTAATTCACAGAATAGGCCCTGATTAGGGGAGAGCGCGCATTCCTTGGAAGCTTGGAGAACAAACTGTGCAAGAAGCAGTCCGCGGAAGGAAGAGCCACCCGTGGAAACCACGACAGAATGTCACCGATGACTTCCTGACAAGAGATCTTTCTGCGGGAACTCTCTATTGTAAGAAAGTGAAGGCTTACTTTGCCACCAACTTCTTTCAGCAGAAATGAGAGTAAAATCACCCTGATTAACGCAGCACTACAGAAGAGTCTCGTGGGTCCGATTTCACAGCCCCTCTGGACTTCTCTTCAGGCAGTTATGCGTTCACCAGAAAATCTCTTCTTTTCACGCTACTCCTTCAGCCACATTATTGGTGAAACAATTTTTAAGAGACGAAACACAATACACCCCTCACACTTGTGTTTCTCTCATCGGAGATGCCGCTTGAAATTTGCAGCTAATCTTTAATATGGTTAACTTCCCCCACACACACTTCCGAAGCCATAACCATTAAATATATTTAAAAAAACAAAAACAGAAGGGAGGTGGGAACACATGTCCCTTGTGTTACACAGCAAAAGTATGTAATTTGTAAGTTTCTAAAAATCCTTCCAGCCCTACTTATTTTGACAAAACTACTTAGCGCGTCAAGCCATAAACTACAGGGCATAAAAGTATAATCTGCCGAGAAAAACCTTAATCCTCTGTAGTAACCTATTTGAATCTCCTCAAACACATTTCAGTGTGTAGGCCTGGAGAATTAAGTCAATTGTTTGATCTGAGAAGAAAGGCAATTAGGGCTCTCTCTTGATCTTTCTGGTTGAATTCTAGTCAGGGGCAGCTTCTGTGTTCAACAGCTCCGTTTGAGACCCTGATTATTACAGTAGGAGAGGTGAGCATTAACACCGCTACAGCTAAGGGTCTCCCCGCATTTTCATTATGACTTGTTTTATCAGGGAGTTTCAAATCGTGTCGGGCTAATAATCAGCATACAAATGATTAGCTTGCTGTGTTTCTTTCTTTTTTAACTTCACTTAAAACTTCTGCCTTAACTTGGCAAATATATCAGCAGAAGTAAAATTATCAGAAGTTCCTGCTAGGTTATTGGCAGAGATCTAATGGGGGTCTCTCCAGAGGATGTCTCTAGGCACAAAACAGTTAGATCCCAGTGGGGCAGTCTTTGCTTGACAGTTCCTGTCAAGTTAACCTACTTCTTAGCAACGCCATGTATATTACACAGGGTTTGCAATGCCTGACTTGTTTGGAAGTAGGTGGCCAGGCCTACCTTTTGAAGCACCTCTGGATGAACTAGAACTTGGAACTCTTTGATTGGTAGCAAAGCACATATCTACATCATATGCTTATGACCATTATTTGAAAGTTGCCATTGAATCAAATTCTGACTCTGAGTCGCCCAGTGTGTTACAGAGCAGAAATGCTTCATAAGGTTTTCTTGACTGTAATCTTTCAAACCACTACTCATCTGTGAGTTTGTCATACTCTGGTGGCTTGCATGTTGCTGTGTGCTGGAAGCTATGTCCCCAGTATTCTAAATACCAACAGGGCCACCCATGGCAGACAGGTTTCAGCAGAACTTCCAGATGAAGACTGACTAAGAAGTTTAGACTGACTGCTTCTGAAAGTCAGACAGTGAAAACCTTATGAATAGCATTATTGGACATAGGGCTGGAAGATGAGCCCATCATGTTGGAAGGCACTCAAAATACAACAGGGGACCCGTCTTCAGCCTATAACTGATTGGAATACCTAAAAGGGGTTCTACAACTTGCCCAGTGAAATAGGCCTCATGCAAAGCCTTTACAGAGTATAGGA
>NW_006408761.1:1599830-1602080 GCF_000296735.1 Chrysochloris asiatica
GGATGATGTGAATAGTGTAGAGCTTTTGGGACCTTCATTTGGTGATGGGCACAATCGAAAATGAGAAGAAACAGCTGCAAACACTTATTAATAAACAGAACACGGAATGTAAGAAATATGAATCTAGGGCAACTGGAAGTTGTCAAAAATAGAACGCATAAACATCGATATTATAGGCATTAGTGAGCTGCAATGGACTGGTATTGGCCAATTTGACTTGGACAATCATATGGTCAGAGAAAAAGAGAGAGACCCCCAACGAGATGGATTGGCCAAGTGGCAGCGTCGATGGACTCAAGCATGGCAGCAGTAGTGAGGTTGGCCCAGGATAGGGCAGTGTTTCATTCTGCTGTGCATAGGCTTGCTATGAGTCGGTACTGACTTGATGGCACCTAACAACAACAACAACATGGTTTATTATGCCAGGAATGACAAATTGAAGAGAAATGGTGTCGCATTCATTGTTAAAAAGGAAAAGCTATCATGGCGTACAATGTTGTCTGTGATAGGATAATATCCATATGCCAATAGTATTCAAATTTATACACCAACCACTAAAGCCAGTGATGATGAAATTGAAGAATTCTACCAACTTCTTCAGCCTGAAATTGATCAAGCATGCAATCAAGA
The DNA here is from genome assembly GCF_000296735.1 of Chrysochloris asiatica. NCBI lineage: Eukaryota > Metazoa > Chordata > Mammalia > Afrosoricida > Chrysochloridae > Chrysochloris > Chrysochloris asiatica. The sequence continues at coordinate 1,600,461 of NW_006408761.1, forward strand.
TGTACTGATAATTACTTGTGATTGGAATACTGAGGTTGGAAACAGAGAGGAAGGGTCAATAGTTGGAAAATATGGCCGTGATGATAGAAATTATGCTGGAGATCCCACAATAGAATTTTGCAAGACAAATGACTTCTTCATTGAAAATACCTTTCTTAAACAACATAAAAGATGACAATCCACACAGACTTCACAAGATGGAATACACAAAAACTAAATTGACTACATCTGTGGGAAATGATGATGGAAAAGCTCCATATCATCAGTCAAAACAAGGCTAAAGGTAGACTGTAGAGCAGACCATCAATTGATCATATACAAGTTCAAGCTAAAGCTGAAGAAAACATTAAAAGGTCCATGAGAACCAAAATATCACCGTGGACATACCCTACCTGAATTTAGAGACTATCTCAAAAACAGATTTGATGCATTAGACACTAAAGACTGAAGACGTGTGGGGTAACATAAAGAACATCATACAAAAGACTTGTGGGGTAACATAAAAAATATAGAGAAAGAAAGCAAAAATTCATTAGAAAGAAAGAAAGAAAGAAAGAAAAATGGGTCTCAGAAAAGACTCTGAAATTTGCTCTCCAGCATAGAGATGCTAAAGTAAATGGAAGAAATGAGGATGTCAAAGAACTGAACAAAACATTTTAAAGGACAGCTCAAGAAGACAAAGTCGAATATTATAATGATATGGGCAAAGACCTGGAGTTAGAAAACCAAAAAGGAAGAGCACACTCAGCATTTCTTAAGCTGAGGAAACTGAAACAAAGATTCAAGCCTTGACTTGCAATATTGAAAGATTCTCTAGAAAATATTGAATGATGCAGTAAACATAAAAAGAAAATGGAAAGAATACACAGAGCCACTGTACCAAAAAGAAAGGGTCAATGTTCAATCATTTCAAGAGATAGCATGTGATCCAATACCAATGGTACTGAAGGAACCAGCTTCAGTCCAAGCTACACTGAAGGCATTGGTGAAAAGCAAAACTCCAGGAATTCACAAAATACAACCTGAAAATTTTCAATAAATGGATACACTGGTGGTACTCACTCATCTCTGCCAAGAAAGTTGAAAGACAGCTACCTGGTCAACTGATTGGAAGAGCTCCATATTTGTGCCCATTCCATAGAAAGGTGACCCAATAGAATGTGGACATCACTGAACAATATCATTACTATCACATGCAAAGAAAATTCTGCTGAATATAAAATAAAAATGGCTGCCAACACTACATCAATAAAGAACTGGCAGAAATTTAAGCCAGATTCAGAAAAGGACTAGCTAGGGATATCACTGCTGAAATCAGATGGATCTTGGCTGAAAGCAGAGAATACCAGAAAGATATTTACTTATGCCTTATTTATTTATTTTAAACTGTTTTATTGTGAATTATGTGATACTTTAAATGGGAGAACATTAGCTTTACATTCATTCTATTGTATATCGTCTCATTGCCATGGTTACAATCCTATCCATGCATCATCAACTAACCAAAGGTTACACCCTGCAAGCCTGTCCTCTGGTCATCAGCACACAGCCCCTCTCCCTCTCTGGGTCTAGAGTCCCCAGTTGCTCCATCTCTCCACATCATCGTCTCTGCCTCCATCT
>NW_006408761.1:1602397-1604492 GCF_000296735.1 Chrysochloris asiatica
TGCCTTTGTAGCCCCCCCATTTTGAGTAACCAATGTCCAAGTTGCCCATCCCTGTCTGCCTTGTGTATCGAGGGGGTTGGGAATGATCCTCACTGTAAAGATTTGTTCCCTCTTTTGAGCTACTGCATCTATAAGTGTAGGTCAAGTTCATCAAATTATATCAGATTACTCTTCCTCTTCTTTCTTCTTCTAGTTGAGCCCTGATGATCCAGTCATTGAAGCCAGGTCAAGTGGGTATTATCTACTTGTGCTTTATTGACAATGCAAAAACTTTTGACTATGTGAATCATGACAAGCTATGGATAACATCGTGAAGAATGTGCATTTCAGAACACTTAAATGTGCTCAAAATGAACCTGTACATAGACCAAGAGGCAGTCGCTCAAACAGAACAAGAAGATACTGAATGATTTACAATTAGGAAAGGTGTGTGTCAGTATTTGTATTCTTTCATCATACTCATTCAATCCATATGCTAAGCAAATAATCTGAGAAACTGGATTACATGAGGAAGAATGTGGCATCAGGATTGAAGGAAGACTCATTACCAACTTGCTGCTAATGAATATCAAAGACTATAGCCTTCAGTGGGTTGCACCTCAATGTAAAGAAAACAAAAATCCTCACCACTGAACTAATAAATGTTGTTAAGTGCCATGAAGACAGCTCTGACTCATAGTGTATCGGGTTTTCAAGGAGCAGTTGTGAGCTTGAATTGCCTACCTCTTGGTTCAAACCAGCCTTGCAGTCCAGTGCATTAACTCACAGTGCCACACCAGGATTCTGGACTAATAAATAACACCATGATAGAGAAACTATTGAATTTTTCTAAGACTTCATTTTGCTTGAATCCATGATCGACACTCATGGAAGGAGCAGTCAAGATATCAAATGATGTATAGCATTAGACAAATCTGTTGCCCAAAACCTCTTTAAAGTGTCAATTTGAGGACTAAGGTGCACTTGACCCAAGCCATGTTACTTTCAGGAACCTCATATGCATGTGAAAGTTGGACAATAAATCTGGAAGCCTATAGATAAATGGATGTACTCGAATTATGGTATCTCTGGACTCCTGGTATGGCACTGTAGGATAAGCACTGGACTGCTAACTTCAAAGTCAGCAATTCAAACCCAACAGCTGCTCCACAGAAACCCTATACAGGGTGGCTATGAGTCAGAACCGACTCAACAACACTTAACAACAACAACAACATATTAGGAATAAAATTGTTCCTTTTATGTTGTACTGTAGTTTATATCTATAACCATGATGTGAAATGATGTGATTACAGTTTGTAGACATACATGATGGAGATTACAAGTAAGATATTCTGGATACAGTTCCCAAAATCCTTCCTGTTATAGCCTTTTTACCATATAACTTATGATTTAGACATTATTTATTCCCCCCAATTTGAGACGTAGTACTGTTAAAATAATCTTTTTTTCAGGATGAAAACTACAAATATACATTTGCCACAAATGTTGATCAAACCTAAGTCTAATCAAACCTTTAGGCTTCATATAGAGAATAAAAGAAAAACAATTAAATGACACCGCTAGAAAGCATCACATTAAATCCAGGAAGTGGGGATTCCTATAGAGCAACTGACCTGGTTTCCTCAACTAGTCATGAGAAATAGGGGGTGAGGCACTTTTCTAGGTGAAAAGCAATTTGTTATTACTGCTAAGTGCTGTCAGAACTGACTCATAGCAACCCTGTGTAGGGTTGCTGAGGAGCAGCTGGAGAGTTTGAACCACTGACCTTGCTTATCCTACAGAGCCACACTAGGACTCTAAAAAAGTAGTTTAGGGAGGTGGGGCTTGATGGTGGCTAGGGTGGAAGTGCAGTGAAGTTTGCCATCAGCAATACCACAGAATAACAGGCAAAGCAGATCCAAGGCAGAGCTCCAAAACTCGGAACCACAGAGACAGGAATATTTTAAAAAGTTTGAAGGCTTATAACTAACTAGTGGAACTTGAAGCTGAAGTAAGATATTGCATACTTTTGAATCTGTGGGGCATGGAAGCCTGGAGCCGACATTTTGGGCAAGACCAAACAGCAAGACCAAGCGGGGGAGCAGAAACACCA
>NW_006408761.1:1610542-1611814 GCF_000296735.1 Chrysochloris asiatica
CATGAAGGGATTGTAACCATGGAAATGAAATGATATTCGATAGGATGAATGTAAAACTAATGTTCTCCCATGTAAACAATCACATAATTCACAATAAAACATAAAAAAAGCAATTTAGGAAACATAAAATGCAAATGTAGTGTGTGGGCCCTGTTAGAACAGCTATTTGAACAAAGCAGCTATGTATCTAAATTTGTTGTTGTTGTTATTGAGTGCCGTGGAATCAGCCCCAATTCATAGGGACCCTGTCTAGGGTTTCTGAGGAGCAGCTGGTGGGTTTGAACCATCAAGTACATCTGAATATGGAATGCTTATTAGAGGTTATTAAGGAACTATTGACAATTTTGTGGTGTATTACATGATATTGTTGCTAAAATAAAAATACAGTCTCTTATTTTTTAAAACTGTATACTGAACTCTGAAGGGGTGAAATGTCAGAATGCTGTGAATGTTTTAAAAATATTTTTGGATTAAGGCTTTAGGATAAAACAACACATGAAACAAGTAAGGCAGAATGTTAATGCTTATTAAATCCAGCTGATGGGTACTCTGGATTTAATCATCTTATTCTCTACTTTCATATATTTGAAACTTCTCATGTGAAAAAGTTTTGAAATTTTAATGATCTTACATATTCGAGACAGGTCAACTAAGATGTCTAAGTACTATACTTCAAGTAAGGGGAAGAACAGGAAGGTTTATTAGGTCCTATCCTGAGGAGAGAGCTTGGTTGTTGAGCTAGCATCTATGGTCCAGGCATGGTGCCCCTAAGGCAAGTATACACATTCACTGTCTGATAAAAAGAAATACAATACTAGTCTCCTAGAGACATTTCTAGAACTCTATTGTTTTTAGTTGCCATCGAATCAGTCCTAACTCATAGCAACTCTGCGTGACAGAACAAAGGACTGCCAGGTCTTGCCGCATCCTCAGAATTGTGACGCCTGAGACCACTGCTGCTGCCACTGTGACAATCCGTCTGGTTGGGGGGTCTTCCTCTTTTTCATGGACACTCCACTTTCCCAAATATGATGTCCTTGGGACTGGACCCCTCTCATAATATGTCCCAAGTATGAGAGCAGTCTGGCCATCCTTACTTCGAAGTCTGATCATTCAGGCTTCTAAGGAGCAGTCAGGTAACTAATGCAAAGGATACCAATCTGTATGTGTTCTATGTCATATTTGACAATTTGCAGTTTGCCTAGATTCATACCTTGCACATTGCAAGTTCTAATTATTAACAGGTATCTGTATGTGTTTCTTCTCATTTTG
>NW_006408761.1:1613144-1629010 GCF_000296735.1 Chrysochloris asiatica
CAACAATCGGACTTCAAAAATAAAAATTCAGTTTTAATTTTTGCTGCTTTATGTCCAGCTGTGCAGACTCACCTACTCCTGTCTACCTTGCCATCTGAACAGATGGCGCCACCTACCCTGCCTTGTGGGGTAAGGCTTGTCCTAAGTCAGAGACTACTTTCTGCGTAACTTTCAAATCTGTTCTATCCCATCAGTGGAATTCCCAATGCCTTGTTTCCAAGGTCTTCATCACATCTCCCATGGATACCAAGTAGACTGCTAACCCATTTCCTGGGTGCCCCCCGCAGCCAGTCCTGTTGTCCCCTTGGCAAGAAATGTCCTTCCCCCAATGGAAAGTTCCCTCATCCTTCAAGGCTCAGCTCAAGTGTCCATTTTTCAATGAAGCTCTGCTTGCCTGGTCTACTCTCCCTCCTTCCTCTCCAACACCCTGAATGAGGGCCCGTGTTTTGTACACACGTTGCCATTTCACTATCTCCCCTTGTAAGAAAGACACTTCTCATTCAGTCTCTATGCTGACAGTACCTAACACAGTTGAGTTGGCTCTCCTTTGACCAGAACTTGAAGACTGGGGTGGCTCTGGTAAGACGTAGGGCTGGCATCTGGGGTCACAGTGGCCTGCTGCGTTGGGTGTATGATTAGTTACAGGAGTGGATTGTTGGCCTCATCATTGCTCTACAGAGTCCTCAGAACTAGTCTGCCCTGATAGTGGGCTTGGTGAGCGTCAATGCAGCAAGGTACTCTAGCATTTTATGGACTTCTCGTCTCCAGGTTTTAAATAGCATTCGCGTGGACAGCACACCTGCCTGAAGAGAGAGTCAGCGTACTAGAGAGGAAAAACCAAGTTTCCTAATGGCATGTTGACCTTGGTATAATTTAAGTGCACATACAAAACTAGTCAAAGTGCTCGTTTGAAAATATTCAAATATCTCTACCTGCCCCTCCGCTTTTTTTGGTTTTGTTCACACCCTTTTCAAGGCCCCGTATGAATGCAGCATTCATTCCAAAACAGGCCTACTATCATCTGCTGCTGATAAAACTTAAATATAATGCTCAGAACGCCACATAGGGAAGAGGAAGTTGTGGGTAGCTGCTGTCAACCCCTGACTTAGTGTTATGAATTAAAACTGCTCTATGGGGGTTTCTTAATACCAGGAACTGCCAGAAGAACTGACAAATCTGTATTGGAAGAAGTACAGCCAGAATGCTCCTTAGAAGCCAGGAGGGTAAGACTTCGTCTCACATACTTAGGACATGTTATTAGGAGGGACCAGTCCTGGGAACAGGACATTATGCTTGGTAAAGTGGAGGGTCAGTAGAAAAGAGGAAGAGCTCCCAAAGATGAGTGCCCCAGTGGCAGCAGCAATGGGCCCCAGCATAACAAGGACTGTGAGGACAGGGAAGGTGCGGCCATGTTTCCTTCTGTTGTGCATGGGAGGGTTGCTCAGAGTTGGAACTGACTCACAGCACCTAACAACGATCTTTATGGGAGCAGTTCACCTGACCTTTTTTCCAGAGCGACTTGTTGTTCAAATTGCCAATTTTTATGGTAACAACTGATCACAAAGGACTTGTACCATCCAGGCTCCTTAATAAGGAGGTGGTGTCGTTAGATACCATCAAGGTGATGTTGGATTCAGAGCCACCACCTGAGACACAGTAGAACTGCCCCCATGAGGTTGCCAAGGCTATAATCATTGCAGAAACAGATCTGTCTTCCATGGAGCCACTGGTGGGTAAGAACCACCCACCTTTCAGTTAGCATCCCAATGCTTAATCACTGCACCATCGGACTGCTTTAATTGGGAGGTGGTTGTTGTTTAAATGCCATCTAGTAGTTTTCGACTACTAACAACCCTGTATAGGGTTTCTGAGATTGTAAATCTTAACGGGAACAACGAATCTGTCCCTGGCCTTGTCTTCACTGATGATATGGAGCTTTTCTATCATCTCTTTCCGCAGATGTAGTCAATTTGATTTCTATGTATTCCATCTGGTGAGGTCCATGTGCACAGTCATCTCTTATGCTGTCTAAAGAAGGTATGTGAAATGAACATATCACTGGTTTTGCAGAATTCTATCATGGGTTCTCCAGCATCATTTCTATCACCAAGGCCATTATTTTCCAACTGCTGATCCTTCCTCTTTGCTTCCAACCTTTGCATTCCAATCACCAGTAATGATCAATACACCTTGACTGCATATTTGATCGATTTCAGATTGAAGAAATTGGTAGAATTCTTCTATTTCATCCTCACTGGCTTTAGTGGTTGGTTCATAAATTTGAATAATAGTGGTATTAATTGGGCTTCCCTGCAGGCTCATGGATATTATCCTATCACAGACAGCATTGTACCTCATGACTGATCTGGATATGTTCTTTTTGAGGATAAATGCAACACCATTCCTCTTCAATTTGTCATTCCCTGCATAGTAAACCATGTGGTTGTCATTTCAAAATGGCCAATACCAGTCCATTTCAACACACTAATGCCTAAGATTATATGAAGAAAACATGGCATCAGGTTTGGAGGAAGACTCATTAACAACCTGCAATATGCAGATGATACAACCTTGCTTGCTGAAGAGGACTTAAAATACTTACTAATGAAGAACAAAGACCACAGACTTCAGTATGGATTGCATCTCAATGTAAACAATATTCACCACTGGACCAATAAGCAATATTCTTATTAATGGAGAAAAGATTGAAGTTCTCAAGGACTTCATTCTTCTTGCATCAACTATCAACACTCACGGAAGCAGCAGTCAAGAAATCAAATGACGTATTACATTAGGCAAATCTGCTGTACAAGACCTTTTAAAAGTGTTGAAGAGCAAAGATGTCAGCTTGAGGACTAAGGTGCACCTTACCCAAGCCATGGTATTTTCAATAACCTTATATGTATGTGAAAGCTGAGGACACCAGAAAGATGTTTACCTGTGCTTTATTGACTATGCAAAGGCTTTCAATTGTGTGGATCATGCACAGTGAATAAGGAAGACCATAGAATTGATGCTTTTGAGTTATGGTGTTGGAGGAGAATATTGAAAGTGCCATGGGCTGCCCATAGAACAAACAGATCTGTTAGAAGAAGTGCAGCCAGAGTGCTCCTTGGAGGCCAGGATCACCAGACTTCATCCCTCATACTTCGGACAAATTGTCAGGAGGGACCAGTTACTGGAGAAGGATATCATGTTTGGTAAAGTGGAGGGTCAGAGAAAAAGAAAAAGACACCCTGTGAGATGGATTGGCAAAGTAGAGCATCAATGGGCTCAAGCGTGGCAACAATTGTGAGGTTGGCCCAAGACCAGGCAGTGTTTCGTTCTATTGTACATAAATTCACTATGAGTCAATAGTGACTTGATGGCACCTAACAACAACAACAACAAAAGGCATGAAGTGCCTGGCTTACAAGCTTTCATGAGTGTGCTTAGTTTCATAACAAGGTGGTTAAGGTAGAATCCCCACTGAATAGTTTTCCTCTACTTCAGAAGGGTCTGGTGAAAGGGTATATGGGAGGAAGTTGATAGGATTTTACAATTCAGTTTTTCCCTTTTGTTTAAAAAAAAATTTTTTTTTTAAGTTCTTATTGTGAATTGAGTGGAAGTTTACAGGACAGATCAAAAGTTTTACATTAAACAAATCATATACTTTGTTTCATTACAAAGGCTATATCCTCCATGTACCATCAGTTAACAGTATTTCTCTCTATTCAAGTTAGCTCTTTTTTTTTTTTTTTTAACTGTCACTCATATATAATAATTTAAACAACCAAAGGGCACATTCTGCAATTCTGACTCCTGGCTGCCAGCTCTCAGTCCCTCTCTTTCCATGAATCTAGAATCTTCAGCTGCTCCCTCTCTCCATGTCCTTACCTCTGCCTCCATCTCTGGTGTTGCTGCTTCTCTGGATAAAGTCCCGCATTCCACTTGTTCTCTTCTCCCTTGAAGGTCCCTAGTGTCCTGTTTCTGGAATGTAACATTAACTACTCCTCCAATTTTGTTACAGAACTTCTACCTTGACAATTCTGAGTCACAATTACTCATGATAACAATTACTCACTGAATCATAAGAATCTCATCCCCATCTCTTTTTACCAGACCCATCTAGACAAGATGAAAACTATTCAATGGCAACTCTATTTCCCCCACACACACACTCTTAAACTAAACTCCCTCTTGTAACCTTGTAAGCCAGTCACTTCGTGCCTTTATCACCCCCTATTTTAGCTAGCCAATGTCTAATTTACCTGTCCCTATCTACTCAGACAGCACTTAAAAGCAACAACAATCTACCAACAATCTACAGAGGGGAGAGCACTGATACTTGATGTCAAGATTCCTTCCCTCTCTGTTGGTATTTTGAGCTAATAGTAGTAGTAGTAGTAGTAAGGAGCTCTGGTAGCGTAGTGGTTGTGAATAGGGCTGTGAACCTCAAGGTCAGCAGTTCAAAACTACCAGCTGTTCCACCGGGAGAAAGATGAGGCTTCTGCTCCCATAAAGATTTACAGCCTCGGAAACCCTGTACAGGGTCGCTATGAGTCGGAACCGACTCCACGGCACATAACAGCAGCAGCAGCAGCAGTAGTAGTACAATCCAGTTTTAAGTGTTATTTTATTGAGAGTTTCACAACTCTAAATGTAAACGATATGTAACTAAAAGGGGGACCCTAGAACCATCATGAGGGAAGAGCATGAGAGGAGCTTGGGATCCTACCCAGAAAAGCAGTCACAGCAGAGACGGTGGCAGAGGTGATGATGGTATAGAGACATAGAGCAGCAAAGGACTCTAGGCCCACAGACTAAGAAAGGCAGTGTGCCTGCAGGGAGGAAGCTGGCTTGCAAAGTGTGCCTGTGGACATTTAAACAAGTATTTTCTGTTTTGTTTTTCGGTTCACTGCCATATCCCCAGAGCCTAGAACATTACCTGAAACATAATAGGCACTCAATATATTATATACTGAAGTAATGAACAGAAACACATTTGTACTTAAAAAAGAAGTTCTGCCTTTATTAATAAGACACCAGTGAAGTTCAGTTTGAAATACCGTTTTTAAAAACTGTTCTTTTAATGTAATGCCAGCTAGCCCTTTAGGGCAGAGGCCACTTTGAGAAGCCAGATGAAATTCTATGAACCTGTCCCTTCCAGAGCTCCCAAACTCAAACACAGAATTAAATATAATTCCAGGAGGTTCGCAGACTTTTCTGAAGCCTGTCTACAAACACCCTCAACGTTCCACTGACCCATGGATTATAGCACCTGGTTTTAAGTGTCATCTAATCTAGGATTATGGCCCGTCCCCATTCTAAGGATTCAAAGAATATATGTGACTCAAATACCACATCTTTTTCCTGGTTAAATTTTTAAATAATTCATTCTACACAGGCTCACTGCTTCGAGAGGGACAGGTTCAAAATTTGCAGCTAAGAATGTGATAAACATCCATAGAAAAGCTAAAAAATCTAGTTAGTAATCATATTTCAAAAAGTACACAAGTATAGAGTGTAGTCAAAATATCTAGCAAAGGGCATTTTTCACTTATCAGCTGGAGGTCTGGAGTCACAATATGAAATATCAAGATAGAAAAAAGGATCTATTTTATATAGAATATGCTTCTTGACTTTTTCCGTTTAATGAACAAAATAAGAAAGAATATGCACATCACATCCACCAATGTGAAGTTCTCCATGAAGAGGCAGAGAAATTAAATACTTTGTAGTAAAGGCCAACCTGCTGAAAAGCGAGAATTAGATTAGTAAAACCACAGTAGTCGTTGACTTTGTATTTTATTTCAATGGCCACACTTCATTCATTGTCTGCAGGAAAACTAGGCTAGGTCTCAATGGGCAACAGTCACAGTTATTAAGCAAGTAAATACGCCACCACTTCCCCGGCCTTCTTTATTTCTTTATGTCTTCAGTCTCATCCGGTTCTCTCTCTTGATGTTCTCTTTCCCACCTCATTTCTTTTAACTCTTGTCTGTATTTCCGTTCAATGAACCGCTTCTGATGGGCCATCTGGGGAAAGTTATCTGACACAAGGAGATATATTTTATATTTAATGAAGGATAGCCACTAGTGCATAGAATGATGCAAATTAAACATCTACACATGCACAAACAAATACTTGTATGAAATGTATATCGTAGTTGTACACTGTAAGCGCTGTGGTTGCTAAATGCTTCCTCGTCAGTCCACTTCTTAGCAACTCTGTATAGGGTTTCCAAGGAGCAGCTGGTGAATTCGAACGGCTGACCTACTTGTTGTTGTTGTTAAGTGCCGTCGAGTCCATTCTGAACCATAGTGACCCTGTATAGGGTTTCCAAGGAGCAGCTGGTGAATTCGAACGGCTGACCTACTTGTTGTTGTTGTTAAGTGCCGTCGAGTCCATTCTGAACCATAGTGACCCTGTATAGGGTTTCCAAGGAGCAGCTGGTGAGTTTGAACCAGCATACTTGCAGTTCAAATGGCTTTGCGGTCTGATGCATTAGCCCACAGTGCCACACTAGGTAGGGGAAAACCTTTTATTTTTATTTCCTTATTCTTTCAGCATTTAGAGATACATGGTGAGCACTGGATCAGCACACTAGATTCTACAGTTCAGTAGCTCACGTGCACTGGAATAGAAAAGGCACCAACTCCCACAGAAATAGCAGGTGCCGGAATCTCTCCAACCAGGTGCTTTAACATCATTCTCTGAGCAAGAAGTGATTTTCAGGGAGAGACTTGAGGATAGAGTAAATAAAAGGAAGCTGTATTATTTCAAAAGCTCAAACTAAAAACCCCTCATACAAATCATTATATTATCATAGCATTTTTTACCAAGAATTAAATTTTCTGAAGAAGACAAAAAATTATTAAAAGATCAGATGGACATTAGGGCATTCTAAGTCAGCAATATTTCAAATGATTCTGAAATATTTTTTAGTTCTTAACGTTTACCACAAGAGGGTCAAAGGCTGTGTGCCAACAGCCGACAAAGACACACTTTCAATTGACTGTAGGAAACCTGTCACCCAATCCTATAGCTTAAGCTATATTTGGCTTAATATCTAACCTTGTACGATAAAAATAAAGTTTTACTGGAACACAGGTTTGGTGCTATGGGTTAATGCACTGGACTGTGAAGTTGGTTTGAACTGCAAGGTCGGTGGTTCAAATTCACCATCCACTCCTTGGAAACCCTACAGAGTCACTATGAGTTGGCACCAACTCGATGGCACTTAACAACAACATGACTGGCTGCCAAAACACTCTAAGGGCAGACTTGAATATCTGTGACAAAGACCTGTGGCCCACAAAGACCAAACGATTTATTATTGGCCATGTATGCAAAAAAACTGACCAACCCTTGTGTTATATGATAATTTACTTTAAAACCTATATAGTTGAACAGGAGCCCTGGTGGTGCAGTGGTTAAGTGCTCAACTGCCAACCAAAGGGTCAGCTGTTCGAACTTACCAGTTGCCTTACAGGAAAAAGAACTGGTAATCTACTTCTGTAAACATTACAGCCTTAGAAACCACATGGGGCAGTTCGCTTATGATCTCTAGGGTCACTACGAATTAGAATCAACTAGATGGCAATGGGGTTTGTTTGCTTTTTAGGGCAAGTACTGTTCAACATGCAAACAGTACTTTGATATTACAAATAACATCGCAATTATCATGGTACGTAAATCTGAGTTCATTTTCCAATGATTTCCTCAAGTCTCATTCACAGTGATGGAGCTCTGGATCAGAGGTGAAGACTTTCTTCAAGAGCCTGGTATAGACCATCAAACTGCTTTCTAACATACTTAAATCAACCACTTCTACCGGGATGCATACAGAGTTTTGCTTCAGAATAAGCCATCTTTCCAGAACCATTTTACAGTTGGAAACAAAGTTTAAAAAAATCAAAACAAAACAAACAAAAAAACACACACAAAACGAAGATTACCTTTAACCATTTTCTAAGTGAAAATGGAGCGTCACTCTTATTTCAATATGTGATTATGCATTTATATATGAGAAGGCTTCAAAAAAGCTCCATTATCTTTTCATTCCATTTTCCATGAATGGAAATGAAGCCCCCTTTAATGGCTGAAAAATTTGCCAAGAGTCAACTTAACACCCTGAGTGAAGATTCCATGGACTGTGGGCCATGGCAGGATTAGCTCCTTGCTATCCCCTGTAACTATCTGCTCTCTCTCATCAGATATGTTCCTACTAATTTCCACTTAGTTCCTGTGCCCTTGCCTCTCCTGGAATGTCTCCCAAGGCTGAGAATCTGGGGCGGGCACTTTGCTCTCCCTGACCTCAGTGAGTCTGCGTACTTGAATCTTCATAGAATTGCACCGTCATGGTTTGCCTGTGGGGGCTTCGGCACAATGTATCTCGGAAGAGCTATTCCTTGTGCTTAAGCCTTCAATTTACAGAAGACTATGCAGTTTCCTTTGTGATCAATTATGCCATTTGAGTTTCTTCAATCAGGCCATCCCAAAATTGGGAATCCTTCCCAAGACCTAAAAACATCAATATATAGACCTTTCTTTTCTATAGTGTTATAAAGCCAGGAACAAGTATCTATGAATCGAATAAAATGCAACCTATCCAGAGTTGTTGTTGTTGTTGTTGTTGTTAAGTGCTGTCAAGTCAGTTCCTACCCACAGGGGCCCTGTATAGGGTTTCCAAGATACAGTGAGTGAGGTTGAACCGCTGACCTTGCAGTTCAAACTGACTTTGCAGTCCAGTGCATTACCCCACAGTGCCACACCAGGCCTCCACAGTATTACACAGCCATCAGGAAAGAATGCGCTGGAGCCATTCCAGACAACTTGCAGTGGGCTATTTATGATATCCGTCCACTTCTCAACTTCTTGACATGGTTAGGTTCCAAAGACCATGTCATTATGCAAAACATTGGGGTAATACAAAAATGCAAAAAAAGGAGGGTGAGCACATCAGATCTCAAACTCGAGGATGCCTGGACCGTTTATTACATGACTGCCAATTTCATTACTGCGTAAATGTCAAACCGCTCTGAATCATGGCCCAGCCAAACTGGCCACAGGCATCACAGCTGCTGTCACAGCGCCCTTGCACAGCGCTGTACATGTACGCTGGTAATGCTCAAAACAGTTTATTCCCCATTGTTTGGAAATGCAAGATGTTGAATGATGTTGATAAGTGAGAAGTAGGTGTAATCATTGAGTGAGAATAGAATAATGCAGACAACTATGTTAATTTCATCCTGTGTCAATAAAACAATACCAAAAAAAAAAAAGAAAAAGCTTTCACATGTGCTCTTGTTCTGTTGGATAAGATCTTAGCACTATAGAGAAAAATATGGAGGGAAACAAACTAGGTTGTTCACATGGGTAACTCGGTCTGGGAGTAGCACTTTATGAAAAAAAAAAAAAAGGGAAAATGAATATCCAAAAGCACTTGGGAATCATTTTTTTTTTTTTTAATTAAAAGCCCATTTCCTATATATTTCACATTCTATTAAACCATGTGGAAAATAATTAGGAAGAAAATGACATCACATTTTATCAGTACTCACCATTTTTCTATTTCCCCATTTTCTTTCCATAAAACACTCATTACATGATGAACATATAATTAAAGAAAAAGAGATAGGCTTACATTTTTCAAGCGCATCCATTGCTGCTCCCATTTCCGCTTGCTGAATACTATGTAAAAAAAATAAAGGCAAGGTATACTTTAATCTAAAAATTTATTTCAAACCTGCAAGGCGTGGCTATAAATCCTTCAGGTGGCTTTTCACGTTGAGTGCATAACATCTTATCTGATTGCTCTCCTGTCACATCCCCAATTGCACAGATAGGAGTATACACAGGAGCACGCAGGCTTGCATTTATTGACACAAAGCCTATTTAAGCTATTCGTTCCACACTTTTAATATTGCAGTAAGATGCCTTCCATTTACTTCAGGTCTTATTCCAGTTTGACTACCCTCAGTGTAGTTTAAAGAGGCAAAGAACAAATATATACATACATAAGACACACACACACACACACACGTGAAGGAGCTTCAAGAAATTTAAGGAAAAATGGAATGAAGAGATATTATAATTTTTCCACGAACTTTTGAAGCCCCTTCATCTACACATGCATACAGAGATTTGAAATTAAAACTTCAAAGGAAGGTGACAATATACCTAATTCTTTTTACATGAAGATGCTACCACTTCCACAGAGCTCAAGGAAGTAGGGGACACCAAAGGTTTGCGCTGCAGGGCACCTTTTCACATCTCATCAAATGCTTGCATCACGGTACTCTCTGTTGGGCAACTAAAAGTGGACAGACCTTACTAGGCAGCAGGTGATGGAGTTTTTCTCAAGGTAGCCAAAGCCCATTACACAATGACACACTGCTTGGGGCTTGGTGAGAACATTAATGGTTAGGATCTACTTGGCTATTACCCTCAAGCATTCTATACACTAAATTTTTAAAAAAATTGTGTAAATAAAAAACAGCAACAGAGTTTGGACCTCTCAGACACACAGGATGGTCCTTGAAAGAAGGAAAGAATCTTCTTCTTCTCATACCTTGGTCCTTTGCCACAGCCTATTCTCTCTCCCTTGAAATAAACAGCCACAGTGTAGGTCCTGGCGTGGGATGGCCCCACTGTCTGCAGTGTCCTGAAACGCAACACAATGAGTATCAATGATGGTAAAGCTTTCTACTGCTCAGAGAAAACTCAGGAACTCAGACAGAGGAAGGTGAAAGTCACAAAACAGTGATAATGGCAGAAAAGTAAAGGGATGATACATTTCTGAGTGGCTTAATCTAAGACACCTTCTGAAGCAGAAAATTCACTCAATTCTGCATTGGATCTTTATTGTTTCCCAAAGGAATGTGACTAATATCTGAAGACTAAACAGTATGCATATTCCAAGTGTCATAAAATTAACAAACTTTAATCAGTGAAAAGTCAACAGATATAGGCTGTTATTTATTTATTATTAATTTTACTGAAAACAATCAAACAATAATCTCTGAGAGTCCTGGTGTGGTGCTGCGGGTTAATGCTCTGGACTGCAAAGTTGGTTTCAGCTGCAAGGTCGGCGTTACAAACTCGCCAGCCACCTCTCGGAAACCCTATACAGGATCACTATGAGTTGGAACCTATTCGACGACACTTAACAACAACAACAATACACCTCAAGCCAAGCCTGAATGGTTTTGCATCAAGGAGTCTTGCTAACGACTAGTATCTTATCTGAAAGATCAGAAAATGTATTTAGTTTCTGAAATGTCTTAGATATTTCAAATATTTAATTTCTGAAATATCTGAGACATATCAAAGGTACGCTATAACATCAGGTACACAACACGGTTGCCCAAAAACAAAGCACTAGGTCCTCTGGATTTTAATGACTCAGTGCAGATTTCAAATGCAGGGAAACTGATAGCTTCATGGAAAAGGGAAATTAAAAGAAGCCAACAAAGATAATGGGATGAACACAGCAATTTTAAATAATAATAATAATAAAAACTATGCAAAACAACTCCACCATCTTGATAAAACGGAACAAACACATCATGCACTTTCATGTGGGGGATTTATGAGGAGGAGAACAGTAATTTCCTTTGCATTTATGTACCCCACAGGCTGAAAGGACACGGAGAACTTCTTTAAGGTAGAGCTCAGTACCAGGCTTGTGGTTCTGCTATGAGAAGTTTATCATCCTTGTTTCACTTACTGAACCTTAATTATCACTTTGATGAGGGAATACTCTGATCATTGCATATAATAAAGTTTGGATATTCATTATGCTTATTAGGCACACATAAAACTGTTATTTCCAAGCATTTATTTTTTTCCCCAATAAATACAGAAAACAATGTTTAGCAGCAATGGCTCTTTGGGACTATTTGTAATAGCTTGCTTCAAGGTGACTTAACCTTTTCTTGGTTAACTCTCTTGGACTCAGTTTTTCTTTCAGGGGAAAAATACCTAGAAAGTGTATTAAATGAAAACATGAAAAAGTATTTTAAATTCCCAGCTGTTCTACTTGTGCTTTTCTTTAAGAGCTTTCACATCTGAAGGACTCCAAAGGGGGCTTTCATTCCAGATGGAAAACACACACAAGTGTGTATGTTTGCAACTACATGTGTACACAGGGAAGGAGTCAAACGGGACCAAAATTAGATTCTTAAACATATTTAAAGTTGCACTTCCAGACACAATACCTGGGAGGCAACCTGCCTGGTTCAGTCTTCCTTCCATTCTTTAAAACCATATCCTGAACCAACACATTGAATGTTGGAGACCCAGATAATGACTCTAGCTCAGAGTTAAAGCTCCTGTTGTCATCACCACATGGTTATTATATGGTACAGTGACCCACAACTCATCCGGGTTCCTTCTGAATGACTTTTGCCTACCACTCAAAAAGGATAAAGATTTGTCACTAAAGATATCTAAAGTATGTGGCAGCCTTTGATACAGACACTGAGAAGAAAAATTCCAAATATTGCAGTAACGCAGCACCCAAGAAAGACTTCCTTGCTTCCTATACCGATCACTTGAAGCTAAAACAAACAAAGAAACAAAAAAAACCCCCACACTGCCATGAAGTCGATTCTGACCCATAGCGACCACACAGGGCAGGCTAGAACTGCTCCACGGCATTTCTGAGGCTGCACATTTTATGGAAGCAGACTGCCTATCTTTCTCCCCAGGAGAAACTGGAGAGTCTGAACTGCCTACCTTCCCATTAGGAGCCCAACACCTAACTCACTGAGCCCAGCTGAGGGAGGCAGCACAGCTACCAGGCAATGGAGGGAGCAGTCAAGCGTGCGAAGAGAGACACCCAAACACACGCCGCCTGATAATCTAGATGTACAGCTCTAAACCGGTTATAAGAAAGAAGCAGGCAAGCAGAGAAATGCATATAAAATTGTGCACATAATTTTGGACACTGAGCTATACGCTTAAAAACCGTCAAAATGGCAAACATTTTGTGATAGATATTTCACTATAATATTTTTAAATTATATATAGAATCTATTTAATCGGAATTTTAATCTATCTCTCATCATCTGAGTGTGTCTTCCTATCAGGCTGTGGTGCCCAGAGAACTTTAGAGATGGGAGAAACTTGTACAACTTGTATATGGCTAAAGGGACCGAGGCCCAAATAATTTCTCCAGAACTCTGAGCATCAGAGACTCAGCCCAGGGCTCCTGCTACACCGAGCACCGTCCCTTCAGTCACTGGGAGGTCACTCTAAGCAGGCTGGACGCAGCGCCCATGGGCAGAGAGTACTTACTTGTACAGAGGGATGTCGGGTTCTTTGCCTTCTGTCCTAAGTGTCAAGCAGCATTGCTGAAGCTGAGATTTGGGGTCATTCCAATCCTGATTCAGGATGAACTCCTACAGTAAGTCCCCAAAAAGGAGTTAGTAATGGCTTCTGGAATCACCAGCCATAAAGCATGCTACTAATTTACACTATATATGTGCTTACTTTTAATCGTGGAAAGAAACAGACATTCATGAAAGTATGAACATACTCCAAATCCTTATCAATGTATAGCGCTGCAATGAATGCTGGAAAAAAGAACATTTAAAAATAAACTGTGATTCAGTGCCCTTTCCCAGAAGAGGAAGAGAACTTAAATAACATTTTAATATGGTTTTCAACCATTTCATCTTTCTTCAAACAAGATTCTACTCTTAATGACCAGTATTAGAAGCAGCAACACAGGTCTGTGGTTAAGATGCCGAACTGTAGAGTTCAGAGCACAAGGACCAAAATTGTATTCAGCAAACAGGGCTAAACGATGAGCCAAAATGATTCATGAAATCCTGCCACAGAGCAGAGACAGTATCTATTCAGAACCACACCATGCTAACATCAAATAAATCAACAGACAACTGGAAGATCCGCTCTGACATCAGAATGAGCACATCCTTGAGGCCTGCCATTCTCAACATCCATCTTGAGAAAATCTCCCATTTACGTGGAGTCTATGTTAAGTTTCATGGACAGAATTTATAGATGATCTTTCCAAAGACACAAAATCTTAATGAGGATGATATAAATATATTCTACTTTGCATAAATAAATGATGATTTCCAAAGGTGAATTCATTAAAAGGTATCTTAATCAAGTAAACAAAGGGTAAGTTCGGTTCTTTTTTTTTTTTTAAGGAATGAAAATATCATCTTTCAGTGAGTGAATAAATAAAGAACCAGAGATGATCTGTCAGCTTAATTTATTTTCAAAAAATATTAATTTTTCAATTACCCTTTTTAGTTGAAAAAGAACTCCTTTAAAGTTCCAAAGCCAAATTGCCTCCACATTTCGTAAATGAGCTCATTTTGTATGAAAGCCTTAATATTTATATATAATGGCAAATATACCATAACATTTTTAAAAAAGGTACTAAGGCCTAGTGACTAATAGAAGAGCCTCAAAATTATGTGGACAATCCTTTAGTTTGCTATAATAGGATTATTTGGAATGTTACCAGACCATTTTAGAAACATTGAAAATGACATTTGTCGGTAGAGCTTTGAGCTCATTCAAAACAATAGAGAATGATTTTAGCACTTAGTGAAAAAAGCTGTGATTAACAATTACCATTCTGTACTGTTTTACACAAAGAGAACTGATGGCTAGGGGGATGAGGGCACGAGATGGTTTCCACTAAACACAAGGCTGAATATAAAATTCATTATTCACATGTCTTAATTCCCAATTATTCTCCTTCAAACAAGTTTTCGAGAAAGCATACACGAAAATTAAAACAGAAAAGAGGTTTTTTAGCCAGAACATAATAATGAGAAGAAAGTGGAAAGTGAAGGTCAATTTGATTTAAATCTCGACCCCATGGGTTAAGATAAAAGGTTTCCTTTGATGCACTCACATTCCAAAAGGTCTGCCAAGGTTTTGGTCCTGAGGGCCACGGGCCTCTTGGTTTTGTCATTGGTGATGGCATACTCCTGCATGCCCAGCTCCTCCGCTACCTTGGCCTGGGTTCTGTTGTTCACCAAAGAGCTTCGCAACAACTGTCAGAAAGGAATTTGAAATACGTTTGCAAAGCGATTATCTGTTGGTTTCTCTCTCTTGTCTGAGACAGGGTCACCAGGGAGATCTTGCTGGATTTCTCAAGCATTACCCTCAGGCAGCAGGCAGTGGTGAGATACTCCACACACTTCAGCAGCTCCTGAAACTCACTTTGCTGTTATTCTGGATTTTTGTCTGACATTAATAGTCTAATGACTGGTTTAGTAATAATGGAGTTAGTAGGGGAAGGGACAGAAAAGGGAATCCTGAGTCCTGGTGTGGCACTGTGGGTTAATGCACTGGATTGCAAAGTCAGTTTGGACCACAAGGTCAACGGTTCAAGCTCATCAGGTGCTCCTGGGAAACCCTATACAGGGTCACTATGGGTCAGAACCAACTTGGCAGCATCTAAAAACAACAGCTCAATGGTTAAAGGTCATACATAGCTTCAATTAAGTTGCATGGTACAACATGAAGGGACATTTTAAAAACCAGATATAACTGCAGTATAATCTACATACAATGAAGTACACCCACTTTCAGCACACAGTTAGATGAGCTTTGACAACCTCATATACTTTTATGACCCAAAGAAGTTCCTTGCGCATCTTTGCAATCAATCCTCCCCACACGTCACACTGTGCTGATTCGACCTGCTTTCTGATAGTGTAGATTCATTTTTAGGCAGCATTTTTAAAAGTCTAAAGGAAGTTTCAACTTTCATGATATTGATGCCAAAACTGGTATTATGAGATTTGAAGTGACGCTTAAATATTAAAGGATTTAAATCATTTATTTACTTTTATTACAATTTTAAAGATTTATATTATACTAAAGGAGC
>NW_006408761.1:1629460-1629807 GCF_000296735.1 Chrysochloris asiatica
CACAGAACAACAATGCCAGCCAGGGTCTCAACTTTTCATACTGAGATCCTTTATCACTATTCAAATTAAAATAAAACGTTTATATTTCAACTTCAGAAATTCAAAACAAAGATTTCTGCTAGAAATGTCAGACAGCTTGGAGACATTTGTCAGGAGGAACCAGTTCCTGAAGAAGGACAGCATGCTTGGTAAAGTGGAAGGTCAGTGAAAAAGAGGAAGACCCTCAATGAGAAGGACTAACACAGAGGCAGCAACACTGGGCTCAAACAGAACAACGATTGTGAGGATGAATGAAGCAGGATCGGCCAGGGCTTTATTCTGTTGTACGTAGGATCGGCCAGGGCTTT
>NW_006408761.1:1629971-1639502 GCF_000296735.1 Chrysochloris asiatica
TCTGTTGTACGTAGGATCGCTATGAGTTGGAACTGACTCAAAGGCATGTAACAACAAGAGTCCTTCAAAAACTCTCCAAGCAGTAGCGTTAAACACAGGATGAAATTTAACAGTTCTGCTGTGGTGCTCTAGGATAAGCACCAGACTACTAACCACAAGGCTGGCGGATCAAACCCACCAGCTGCTCCCTGGAAGCCCTATACAGAGTCACTATGAGTTGGAACTGACTCAGCGGCACTACGAACAAGCCTCATCAGGAGGTAGATGGAATCCTTGGGCAGTGCAAACAGTGAATGCATTTATCATTTAACCAAAAGTTTAGATGTAGGAGTCCAGAGAGACACAGCTCATGAAAAAACTACTAAAAATCGGCCACTGAAAATCCTGTGAAGCACACTTCTAATCTGACACATATGGGGGTCATCATGGTTGTGGCTGACTCCATAGCAACAAGCTAGGGAGATGGGGAGGAAGGTAGATACAAAGGAAAGGGTCCTACCCTGAAGGAACGCCCCAAACAAAAACTGAACAGAATTACACTGAGACTCAAGATTTAGGGGAAATAATGAACCTAAAAATAGAACTTTTCTTATAACAAGTTCTTGGTCTATTTTAAAAAAAAAAACAAAAAAAAAAACAAAACCCCACAAAATTCCTTCCTGCTAAGGCATATTCCTGACCCGGGAATCAAGAACAGAAAGCTGGGAGTTTTGCAGGCATTATACCCTCTGCTGCTCCACACCACACCACACCACACTTCGTTTATTAGATGCAAGTTTTATGCTCTGCGGCTCCATAGTGTCAGCTGAGCTTATGAAAATCAAGATTTATCCTCAATGCCTGATATTGCATCCTTGACAATAGATAAATAAGAAACAATATGTTCTTAATTTGTCTGACAATGATTCATGGAGCAGAAATACAACTTGATCTTCATCAGCCATGCTGGCTGTTGGATTTCAGACAATTACTCTTTGCTTGTCTCTGCCCACTTCCTCCTATTTTCCCCAGAGCTCTATCTTTGCCTCAATATAGTTTCATTAGAATTAATATCCTCAGAGAAGTTCACAATTAAAAAGGCCTAACAGGCTAGAAGAACAGAAGATACTACTTGAAAGAAAGACCACCGACAGGAAAAACACAAAACAATACCAGCAGTCCGACTGATTACTACAAGTACAAGCAAGTTGCTCAGCCAGGAGACATCAAGGCAAGTGGTCAAGTCCCTTCAGGACAAATCCCCTTCCAAGACTAAGACTCAATGGGAATACACAAGCAGACATACGCTCTGATTGGTGACCACGTTCATCATTGATAAGGAGAAGTGAGGGAAAAGCAGCAATGAAGCTGCGAGATACACCCTACAACATTCAATAGACTCCTGTGAACCCAGGTGGAGACTTGGTTGGCTTCAATGACAGGAAGATGAGCGCTCAACTAGAAGAAAGAAGAGGAAAAAAAGAATAATCTTATACAACTTGATGAACTTGCCCTACACCTATGGATGCAGTAGCTCAAAAGAGGGAACAAATCTTTACAGTGGGGATCATTCCCACCCCCTCGATACACAGGGTAGACAGGGACAGGCAAAAAGATTATTTAAAAAAAAGTAACAGAAGACCCAAGCAGTAAAGAGCCTGCGAGTTCACGAGCCTAATCCCCTGTAATGGTGGAATGAGTAGGCTGGAAGGAAGAGTTAGTTTTTGCTTTGAATTCACTGGAAGAAGGGAGTCATTCTCAAAGGCAGGAGAGGTGGGTTATTTTGCTACTAGGACTTTGATGGGTAGTTTTACGTGACAACTTGCGTGGCTTATAAACAAATACCAACCCATTGCTGTGACCAGTCAGTTAATTCTAAGTCCTAGTGACCCCAAGAGGACAGATTTGAACTGCCCACAGGGTTTCCAAGACTGGAAATCATTACAGGAACAAACTTCCACATGTTTCTCTCTCATAGACATTGGTGGGTTTGAACCACTGCCCTTTTGGTTGACAACCAAGCACTTTAACCACTGTGCTATCAGGAACCCCTGGTTATGTTGTTGTTGCTGTTAAATGCCATCCAGTTGATTCTGACTCCTAGCAACTCTCTATAATACTTCGGAGGAGCATCTGGTGGGTTCGAACTGAAGACCTTGTGGTTCACAGTCTAGTACTTAGCTTACAGAGCCACACCAGTACTCCAAAGATACTGACAATGGTGGTGTTGGTGGTTATGTGCTGTGGAGTTGGTTCCGACTCATAGCGACCCTGCATAGGGTTTCTGAGGCTGCATACCAAAACGAAAACGAAGTATTCAACTTCTTCCAGAACTGCCTTACACTGGAGTTGTTGAAACGGAACCTTGTCATAAGTCAGGGACTACCGGTCTATGGTTTTGGTGAGGAGAAAAAGAGCTTTAGGCTCCTGCATATGTTGTGTTCATGCTGCAGTACTGACAATAAACACACACAGATCAGGATAAATCATTGGGTATCATGTCCCAGGGGCCACCTTGCAGTGATGGGCAGTTATGCTGTCGGGCCAGGAAAGGGAGAAGTAGCACAGACCAGCAGCAGAAGTGCTTCCAGCTCCATTTTAGACAAGCTCAGACAGGTCTTCAAACAGCAGGTGGCCAGGGGAAAGTGAGAGATATAGACTCGTGCCCAAAACTCAGAGCTTGAACCACAAGTCAGTGCGGGAGTCAGATGCTATAAATCATCCATAGTTTTAGAGTCAGTTTATACTTAGAAGATGAGTTGAAAAGAGGTAAGACCTTGCTCTTTACCTAAACAAGAAAGCTCGATTGGCAGTTCTTTAAATGACAGCTTCCGTCCTTGACCACTGCTGAACTTGACTTCAGAATGAATAATGCTGCTTGCCAAAGAGCAGGATCAGGGGAGACCAGCCAGCAGGAGAGCCATGTGAAGTCCTGACAGCTCAGTGTCAGCTGTGACAGGCTCTGTCCAGCTGATGATCCCAGATGGGCTGCTCTCTGGGGAACGGCCACTTCCTAAGGAAGTCACACACGCTGGTCACTGCAGTGCCAGCCCAGAGACCACAGGTGCATGCAAGTGGTCCCCTCTGCCCTAGCCTTCCAGAAAGGCCCCCAGGGGAGCACATCCCAGAGCAGACCTCAAAGACACCCTAAGGGCTCAGTGGCCTGTTGGCCTGCCTGTCTTAGAATCATGCTGGTCTTCTGAGCTACAGGTGCCCAGCATTTCCAGGAATCAAAACAAAATCCCAGAATGTATGAAGATATGATTTCTACACATACGATTTTTATAAATTCGTGAAGGTAGATTCTGATGAATGTGGAACCAACATTGGGAAAAAAAAACATCTGACTCAGTCAGTAGGAGAAGGGAGGGGAGGGTTTCCCAGGAAGAGAGACTAGTGATGGCAACAGCAAGAGGCATCTGGGAACTGAGAAAGCACCTGAGTTAGAGCTGGTACTGCTGAGGGTGGAGGGTCTCCGAGCACAGAGACTCAGGCAGGTAAAAGAAAGGAGTCTACTTGATCCTGCCGAGCAGGGAGAATCCCAAGAGGCTTCAAAAGAGAGCAGTAGCAGGGTAATATTTTTTTAAAAGATCACTTTGGTAAACGGATTTCAGTGGGACAAGATGTGAGATTGTTAACTCCACAGAAGTTGATGCTTCTTGTGGTTAAGTGCCATGTGAATCAGTTCCGACCCATAGCAACCCTGTATAGGGTTTTCAAGGAGGGGCTGGTGAGTTTGAACCACCAATTTTGAGTGCAAACTGACCTTGCAGTTGAGTGCATTCTGATATAGCGCCACACCAGGACTTCAAGTTGATGCTATGCATTACTTTACTTTTTTTTTTTTACAAAGAGTGAACGTCTGCTGCTTATTTTTTTAGTAGAAATCTTGAAAACTAACATCAAGCACCCCACTGAGCATGAGATAGTTATTAGACTATTTTACAAACTGTGATCTAGTCATTAAAGAAAAAGATTCAGCATCAAGCTGCCTCGGTTCAAATTGTGTCTCTCCCCCGCTTAGTTGTGTGACCCTCAGTTTCCTCATTAGTAAAATGGAGAAATAGTTTCTACCTCAAAGTGTTGTTATGAGAAATTAGAGTGAATAAAAGTACCATTTAAGTATAATAGCGGACACGTAATAAACATACAGAAACATTCATAGTGCGTGTTGCTATCAGTAGTAATATTTCCATTATTAGGCAAGATAGTCTTGCTCTTCATAAATCGAGAAAGAATTCTAGAACACTCTAAGAATTCCTTTAGATTTGTTTTCAGTGCCCATTTATTAAGGAATTGGCTATTAACCACAAGGCCAGCAGTTTGAATCCACCAGCTGCTCTGAGGGAGAGAGATGAAGGTTCTGCTCCTATTGAGATTCACAACCTCAGAAACACCATACTGGGTCACTATCAGTCAGAACCAGCTTGATGGCACACAGCTCACTAACTGGTTTCAAAGCCCTCCATATTGCCAACTGCCAACCGGTCCTTAACATTTTTTTTCTTTAAACCCCTAAAAAAGGACAAAGTTATACAATGAGGACAATGAATAAGGAAGACCGAAGAAGAACTGATGATGCCTTTAAATCATGGTGTTTGCAAAGAATGTTAAACACATCATGGACTACCAGAAGTATGTCTTGGAAGAAAGACAGTCAGGATGCTCCTTAGAAGTGAGGCTAATGAGCCTATGGGCTTTGGATATGTTCGTTCTCAGGAGGGACCAGTCCCTGGAGAAGGACATTCTGCTTCGTAAAGTAGATGGTCAGTGAAAAAGAGGAAGACTCTCAACACGATGAAGCAGCACAATGGCTGCAACAACCGACTGTGAGGATGGCAGGGTTTCATTCTGCTGTGCACAGCATCACTGTGAGTCGGGAGAGATGGCACCTAACAACAACAAAAGGGACAAAGTTCTATGAGGGGGGTTCAAAAAATTCGTGGAAAAATGCCATTATCTTCTTACCTCTATTTTTCCACGAAATTTTTGAAGTCCCCTCATACTCGAAATCATCAGAAAAATGTGAAGATGTCTATAGCTGGGACTCTCTGTCCAACCATGGAAGTGAGCGCTGAGCTGAAGAGCCAAGGTCAGCAAATCAGGTGACATCCCTACAGGACACGTTTCAGATTCTGAGAATCCAGGAGCTGGTCTATCATCTTGTCAGAGCAGTCTTTCATAATTACTTTAAACTTAAATTTTAAGAAGAAGACGGTTTATTGGTTTAAGGCAACCACACTTGCAAGCATAAGGGCAGCCTTCCTTCAATTTCTCTACAGACTTGTGATTCTACAAAGGAAACCACAGCTGCGAAACATGAGCTACCCAAGGGGGCCATCTAGTGTACAGTCAGTAGACTGTGATTCATGATTCTAAGGAGTTTAATATAAGAACATGAGATGAAAACAGACTATATTATTAAAAGTGACAGTGATGTGCCACACAGGTCTATTAAAACAAGAGTGGGAGCCAGATGGTCTCCATTTCCCGTGATAATGAAAGAAAAACTACGCAAATGCTAGGAGGAATCCAGGTCAGATCCAAAGAGCCCGATTCTGTCAGTGATGGAGAAATTCTGAAATAGGTTACTGAAGGAGGCTGCGGCATCTACCTCCTTAAAGAGATCTTTCAGCTCAGGTTCCTGTTTGTATGAATGGTTCCTACTTCGTGCTGTCTGTAAGCAGTGGGGAAGGGTTATTTCACTGGTTCCCACCCTGTTTACCTGTCATCTCTGCTGTCTTTCTTACTACCATTTCTCTAAAACAAACACACATTTCTGTGGGTTCATTTTGCTGGTTGCATATCACTGCTGGGATGGGGAAGGCGGGGGATTAGCAAATATGTTTAGCTCAGGAGCACACAGGAACGGCTAAGCGAGAACAATGCAGAGCAGAAAACTCACGTGGCTGACAATCTTCAAGTGTAACAAAACAGGCATTCTGGCCTAAGCAAATCCGCCTTTGAGAGTTTCTCACTATGTATCCTGAGTCTACTGGGCAGGTTCAACCCTATGAAAGCAAAACTTCATTCTATGAAATACAGCCTCTTTCCTCTACATCCGTTTCCAGCTCGATTATCTGAGAACGATTACATACATAAACATGACATTCCTTCCCAAGTTGGCCTTTTTCATGACTCAACTTATAGATCAATACACTTTTCCCAAGCAGCATTAAAACTTGAAAATCCCCATTTCAACTGCTCAATTGTCCTTATCCCCTACAAAGCAAGGGCATAAGAGAATGACTCAAAGCTAACCGATTTGTGAAAATGTGTAGCTGTGTGCCGTTTTATCACATCCATGCGTAATTTGCCATCCCCTCCCTTCTCCCAAATCCAATTTATAAATTTTGTATATTTTAAATTCATTTAAACGTTAGGCTCTCATAAATGAAGTTTTCACCTTCTGCTTATAAGTAAGTTCACACGTTACTTCCCTCCAGCACCACTTCCTCTTCTCCTCATTCTGAGCTGTGCCCCACCAGCAAATGAAGGATCTGAAAGCTTTACTCCTTAGACACCAGTAAGTTCGATTCTACTTGAAGAACCAACTTCTCATAGTAATTTGAGTGCCTTATAAAACACTAGACCACAAGGTCCAGCGGTTCAGACCCATCAGCCGTTCCTCAGAAACCCTACACTGGGTCGCTATGCATCAACTCAGCAGCACTTAAACAACAACATAAACTGAGGACGGAGCCCTGGTGACATGGTAGGATAAGCACTGAACAGCTAACTTCAGGGTTGGCAGTTCAAACCCACCAACCACTCTGCCTCTTGGGAGAAAGGTAAGGCTTTCTACTCTTATAGAGAATTACAGCCTCAGAAAGCCAATACAGGACACCACTCTAAGTCAGCATCGACTTGATGGAGTGGGTTTGGATATAAGCTGAAACAGGAGCCCTGCTGGCACAGTGAGTTAAATGTAGGACTACCAACTGCAGGGTCATGGTTTAAACCCACCACCCACTCAGAAAGACAAAAATGAAGCAGTCTGCTTCCATAAGTAGTTAAAGCCTGGGAAAGCCTATGGGGCAGGTCTCCTCTGTCCTATACGTTCGCTGAGTCGGACTAGACTAGACAGCAGTGCGTTCTAACTCAGGCGGTCCCCTTGCAGCACTCAGTGACACAATGCTCCAAGTTAATCATAAGGTTTTCACTGGCCAATTG
Organism: Chrysochloris asiatica; assembly: GCF_000296735.1. NCBI lineage: Eukaryota > Metazoa > Chordata > Mammalia > Afrosoricida > Chrysochloridae > Chrysochloris > Chrysochloris asiatica. The sequence goes on from NW_006408761.1 coordinate 1,637,124, forward strand.
TTTTAGATGCCAATCACCATGTCTCTCTTCCTAGTCTCTTCATCTGGAAGTTCTGCTGAAACCTGCCCACCACGGGTGACCCTGTTTGCATTTGAAATTCAGGTGGCATAAATTTCAACATCACAGTGACCTGCATGACACCACAGTACGACAAACTAATGGACCAATGGTGACTACAGGAATTGTTGTTAGGTGCCATCGAGTCGGTTCTGAGGCATAGTGATCCTGTGTATAAAGAAGGAAGCAGTGCCCAGCCCTGAACCATCTCACAGCTGTTAGGTTTGAGCCCACTGGTGCTGCCACTGTGTCAATCCATCTCACTAGGATTGCCAACCTTCTACTTTACCAAGCATGGGGTCCTCCTCAGGGAACTAGTCCCTCCTGATAACATGTCTGAAGGACTAGTGAGGAAGTCTGGCCATCCTCATGTCTGAAGAGAAATCTGGCTGGACAGCTTCCAAAACGCGAGTGTTTTTCCTTCTGGCAGTCCACGCTATATTTGATAGTCTTCACCAACACCATAATTCAGTTGCATCAATCCCCCAGTCTTCATTATTCATTGTCCATCTTTCACATTCATATGAGAAAAACACTGATAAGCCAGGAACTCTATAAGGATCCAGGGAATCAGAAACGAAGCAAGCAGACCAGAAAGTCTTGCCCCCATGGACTTCAAACTCTGATGGGAGGAGGCAGACAGTAAACAAATCAAATACAGAGTGCGCGCTAAAGGAGAAAACAGACACAGCTGGAGACTGGGGAGGAGAGGCTGCCAGTTTAAGGAGGGTGGGTTAGAGAGCACCTGCTGGAGAGAGAGCTGTGGGAGGGGAAGGGTCTGACCCGAAATTTATCAGGGGAAAAATTCTACAGCCAAAGGCAACAGCACGTACAAAGGCCTCAAGGCCAGGTCTTGCTCCTCATTCTTCTTCCCTCAGGACAGGTAAAGGGCATGAAGAATCAGGGCAGAGACACCAACAGCTACAGGGGCTTGGAGGCGACCACTTAACACAATCTTCTGCTCAGAGTGAGATGGGAGGCCCTTGGAAGGTTTTTCACAGAAGCAATCAGTAATGATCTGGCTTCCATTTACAAAGTATTCCTTGAGTTGTTGGGCTGAAAATAGATTAGGGGAAAGAGGTGGGCAGTTGGGAGGTGTATTAAGTTTCCCAGGACCACCAGAACTGGAAGCTTTAAAATAGCAGAAGGTTAGTTAGTCTCTCACAGTGGCAGAGGCTGGAAGTCTGAAATCAAGGTGTCAGCAGGCTCCCTCTGAAGGCTTGAGGAAGAAGTCTTCCTTTCCTCTTCCTAGCTTCTACTCACAATTCTTAGCATCCTTTGTCTTGTAACTGCATAACTCCAAATTCTGCCACTGCCTGTCAAGGACTGCCTTCCTACTGTGTGTGTGAATCTCCAAGCCTTCCTTTCCTTATAACAACACCAGTCATGGGAGTTAAGACCCCCACCCCCACCCCCATGCAGTAGGACGTCATCTTAACTAATTCCAAATAAGATCACATTCTAAGGTTCTAGATGAATGTTCATTTTTCAACTGACTACAAAAGGTTTTATCTGCAATTTCAGAGAAAGACCAGGGCAGCTCAGAGGAGGAGGTCAAGCTGCTGGAACTGGCCAACAATACTTTGAAGGTAAACCAGCAGGATGTGCTGACGGCTGGGAGGAAGAGCAGGAGAAAAAGACAGACATTATAGATCCTTGACACCAAAGTTTTAAGCCCTAGTTATTGGAAAAGTGGTCCCGACTGATACGGGAAAGAATGAAATAGGAGAAACAGGTTTGGGGTGAAAATCCATTTTATATCAGATATGCTAAGCTTGAGATCTACCACTCATCTGTCAGTTTGTCACACTGTGGTGACTTGTGAGTTGCTGTGATTCTGAAAGCTATGCAACTAGTATTTTAAATACCAGCAGGGTCACCCATGGTGGACAGGTTTCAGATGAGCTTCCAGACAAAGACAGACTAGGAAGAATGAGTGACGAACTACTTCCAAATATTTAGCCACTGAAAACCTTATGAGTAACAGAGAAACACTGTCAGATATAGTGCCAGAAAATGAGCCATTCAGGTTGGAAGGCACTCAAAATGCAACCGGGGAAGAGATACCTCCTCATGGTAGAGTTGACCGTGATGACATGAATGGAGTAAAGCCCATGGGAGTAAAGCCTGCGAGACCTTCATTTGCTAATAGGGCACAACTCAAAATGAAGAGAAACAGCTGTAAACATCCACTGAAAATCGGAACATGGAATGTACAAAGTATGAGTCTGGGAAAACTGGAAGTTGTCAAAAATGAAATGAAACGTATAAACATTGATATCTTAGGCATTAGTGAGCTGAAATGGACTGATATTGGCCATT
>NW_006408761.1:1641567-1666046 GCF_000296735.1 Chrysochloris asiatica
GCACCTGACGCAAGCTATGGTATTTTCAGTAACCTCATATGCATGCAAAAGCTGGACAGTGAATACGGAAGACCGTAGAAGAATTGATACTTTTGAGTTGTGGTGTTGGAGGAGAATATTGAAAGTGCCTTGGACTGCCAAAAGAACCAATAGATCCGTTTTGGATGAAGTGCAGCCAGAGTACTCCTTGGAAGCCAAGATGGCCAAACTTCGTCTCTCATACTTCGGACACATTGTCAGGAGTGACCAGTCGCTGGAGAAGGACATCATGTTTGGGAAGGTGGAGGGTCAGAGAGGAAGAGGAAGATGCCCAATGAGATTGACTGGCCAAGTGGCAGCATCGATGGACTCAAGTGTGGCAACAGTAGTGAGGTTGACCCAGGATCGGGCAGTGTTTCGTTCTGCTGTGCATAAAGTCGCTATGAGTTGGCACCGACTCGATGGCACCTAACAACAACAACAAGTTTGAGATACTGATTAAACACGCAAGTAAGGATCTGAGTTTATTGTCATTGTTCATTGCCCTCAAGTTGGTCCCCAATTCATAGCAACCCTAAACACAATTGAATAAAACGTTACCTTGTCCTAGGCATCCCCGTGATTGGTAAAGGAATGGACCATTGTGATCCATAGGTTCTTTCAATGGCTGATTCTCAGAAACACTATCTCTAGGCCTTTCTTCCTAGTCCATCTTAATCTGGAAGATCTGTTGAAACCTGTTCAGCAGGATACAAGCTTCCACTGACACATGATGGCTTGTGGCTCATGTGAAGTACAAAGGCTGGGAATCAAATCCAGGCTTCCTGTATGAATGGCAAGAATTCTACAACTGAGCCACGACTGCCTTCAGGGCTCTTATACTGACAGATATATGAGTCGTTGTTGATAGCAGGAAGATAGATAATGAGTTTAGAGTTTAGGAAAGAGGTACAAGTTGAAGACATTAGAATGAAGTAGGGAATAGACAGTGTTCAACGCCACAATGTGGACAGGCTGAGATCCTGTGTGAAGTGGAAGCAGACAAAAGAGCAGAGATCTGACAATGAAGAACTGGGGTACTCCAATGTCAACAGGTTGGGGAAATAGAAAGGACCAACCAAAGGAACCTGAAGATGAATGGCTAGAGCAGTCAGAAGAGATTTGTTTTTAAAACCCTCCTCTGGCATATAAAATGGACTGGATGGGGGAAAGGTAACACAGAGCTGATAAAGGCAGGTGAGTTAATTAGCTGCAAAAAGGACTTCAATGGCAAGCTAAGCCCTACATCGTTCAGCAAACTACTGTGAACCCAGGTGGAGACCTGGTCAGCCAGCAGCGAGGCAAGACCTAGGGACTCATGGGCTCAGAGTCAATGACACAGCCACAGAGGACTAGAATGGAGAGCGGGGGGGACAGCCGATAAAAAGAGGGCGGACAGACGCAAGAACACCCACACTTGCAGATGATGCCCACTTGACCTGGCTTCAATGACTGGATAAACAGAGCTCAACCCGAAGAAGAAAGAAGAGGGAAAAAAGTGTCATCTGATACAATTCGATAAACATGACCTACACCTATAAACCCAGTAGCTCAAAAGAGGAAACAAGTCCCTGCTGCAAGAACTATTCCCACCCCCTCCACACAAAGGGTAGACAGGGATGGGCAATTTGCACATTGGCTACCCAAAATGGGGGAAGGGATACAAAGGTAAGAAGTGACTGGCTTACAAGCTTTCAAGAGGGAACCTAGATCCAAAGGGTGTGGAGGAAGGTAGAGTCTCCAGTGAATAGTGTCCAGCCTGTCCAGGAAGGGCTGATGAAACGAAATACAGACAGGTCTCTTGTGATGCAATAGTGAATAATTGTTATCAGAACTGATTGTGAGGGTTGGAAATCTAAAGGTGGACATTTTGTAGCAAGGGGGGGAGTGATTAACTTTTCAGTCTAGGAGCAGAGGACCCTAGGACCATAAATGGAGAAAAGCAGAGAGTGGGATCCTACCCAGGGAAGCAGTGAGGCCTGAGATGGAGGCAAAAAAGACGACGTCAAGAGATGGAGTGGCTGAGGACTGTGGTGGGGGCGTGCAGGCTTACAGGGTACACCCTCTGGTTGGGTGAGGATGCATGGATGGGATGGTAAATATGCCAATGAAATGATAGATGACAGAATGAATGTAAAACCGATGTTCTCCCATGTAGACTATCACACAATTCACAATAAAACATTTATTTTTTTAAAAAAAGGACTTCAAACAGGACAGAGGCCTGGGCCTACTCAAGGATCTCTGCCAGAGAGGCTGTCTATCACACCAAAGTATAAAAATGCCCATAAAAATGGAAAAGGCAATCTTAACAAACAGTAGTATACATCCAAGGGACACTTTGGGGATCCAGGTAGCCCACCCATCATCTATAGGAGCAGTCACTCATCTATGCCAAAACATTTGAAAGAGAGCTGGGTGGCCACCTAACTGGAAGAGGCCAGATTCTTAAGAAATGGCATTAACAGAATGAGGAAATTAATGAAAAATAACATTAGTATCACACGTAAAGTGTTATTTTGCTGAAGATAATTCAAAAATAGTTGCAGCAATACATTAACAAGGAACCGCCAGAAGTTTACGCCTGATGTAAAAGAGGACTTGGGTTGTGAGAGAGCATTGTTGATGTTGGATGCATCTTGGCAAAAAAAAGAGGCTATCAAAAGGATGTTTACTTGTGTTTTATTGACTATACAAAGGTGCTCAACTGGGTTAATCATAACAAATTATGGGTAACATTTTAATAACGGGAATTCCAGGACATTATTCATGCTTAGGGACACCTGGTGTGGTGTTATAGGATAAGCACTGGACTGAGAACCACATGGCTGGAGGTTCAAACCCACCAGCTACTCCTTGGAAGCCCTATACAAAAGCAACTCAATGGCACTTAACAACAACAACTCATTCTTATGCAGAACCTGTAGCACAGAACTTTGTTTAAACAGAATAAATGGCTACTGTACGGTTTAAAATCAGGAAAGGTGTGTATTGGGGCTGTAGTCTTTCACCATACTTACTCATTATGTATGATGAGGAAATAATCCAAAAAGCTGGACAACACAAAAAAATGCGACATAAGGATTGGAAGAAGGCTCATTAACAAACTGTGATATGCAGTTATACAAACTTACTTGCTGAGATTGAAGAAAATTTGAAGCATGTAGTGATATACATCAAAGACTACAGCCTTCAGTATGACTTACACTATTACACTTCAACACACAAAAGTCCTTACAACTGAACCAATAAGCAACATGAAATATGGAGAAAACCTTGAAGTTATCATGGATTTCCTATTACTTGCATCTACAGCCAACGCTCCTAGAAGCAGCTGTATCAAACTGCAGTAGGTAAATTTGCTGCAAAAGACCACTTTAAAGTGCTGAAAAGCAAAACTGTTCTTTTAAGGATTAAATACACGGGACCAAATCACGGTACTTCCTAATAGAGGGCATTGAATGAACATTTCATGTTTCCCTGAAGTAGAGTGCCACTAACCCTCTGTCAGTTTGTCACACTGTGGTGGCTTGGGTGTTGCCATAAAGGATGTCACCAGTATTTCACAAATACTGGTAGCACCACCCATGATGGACAGGTTTTATCAGAATTTCCAAACTACTACAGACTAGGTGTTCTATACCCAAAAATAATCCAGTGAAAACCTATGGCTCACAAGAGGATATTGTTCAAAGAAACTATTTCTAATGTTCACAGCTGCAGAGATAAGATCCAATTGCATTCAAAGCAACTACGCATAAAAATTATAGAGATGCAAAGTATGACAGACTTCTATTATTTGCTTTAAGCATAATAAAAAAGAAAGTCTTTACTGACAAAATATCTTACAGTGTACTACTATTTTTCTTTGCCCAGTAAAGCATTTGCTGTTTCAATGCCCGATTCTAGAGGGACTCCTCAAAGGTTATTCCTTATGCCTTGAGAGATAATCATAACTGGCTTCCAGGTATGTTTTGTTCTTCATTCCAGTTATATTATTGATTGATTCCACAGAGTCAAAACAGCAAACCACAAATAAGAAAGTACAATAAAGTTTTGTAAAGTGAAATAAAACTGGGAGGGAAGGAGACCATTTCACTTTGTCCACAAATCAAACTGTATCTTAAAATGTCTTTCACTCCACCATGTTCTCGCCAACCTAGGTCTCTCCCTTCTAACTTCCCACACTGTACCCTCCTTGACTCTGCAGTTCCAGTGTGTGAAAAGCCCTAACACTGAAGTTTCCTCTCATGAATCAACTTCAAATGCTTAAATCTTACCCATATTTAGAGGTCCAGCTCAAATATCAACATATCCATGAATTTTTAAACTCCTCAGCAGGAAGAAATCGTCCCTTTCCTAGCTAGCGAAAGTGCAGAAATTTACCCAAGTCTCCTCATAATATTTAACATGCTCCATCTTATATTAATAGTTTTATGCTTACTCTCTACCCTTAATACATATTTATGTGTATGTGTGTATGTGTTGTTGTTAAGTGCTATCGAGTTGGCTCCAACTCATAGCAACCCTGTATAGGATTTCTGTGAAGAGGTTGGTGGGTTTGAACCACCAACCTTGTGGTTAGTAGTCCACTGCTTATCCTACACCAGGACTTATGTGTGTATACAAATATATAAAAAGATACAGAACATGGAATTAAAAAGCAATGGAATTTTTCCTCCAAATTTTTTTTTGTTGAAACTTTCTATAGTAAATTGACTGAAGATTTACAAAGCAGATTGTGTTTTGCAGCCAACAAATAACAGAATTTGTCTCATCTCAAAGACTGCAATCCCTTCCACGAAATCAGTTCTCCCCCTTCAGCCCTGTGCTTCCTATCTCTATTCCCCCATCCTCCCCACACCTTCTGAACTTTGTCCTTAGGTACACATTGCCCTTTTGATCTTGAATGCTTGACCACTCCATGCAGAGCAGACCTTACTAGCATTCTTGTCCCCCTGTATACCTACCTATTTACCGCTTGGCTGAAAAACTGGGCCACGAGGGTGAGTCCCCAAACATTTTGAAGCCCCTTTTTATTTGCAGTTATTTATTTACATGTTCAATCTCTTCTAAACTTTCTAAAGGGTCACTAAACTTTCACGGATAAACTTGGTGCCAACTGATATTTGCTCCCTGCAATGTCTCTCAAAGTGTCGCTGTCGTTGTTAAGTGCTGTAGAGTCCATTCTAACTCATAGCGACCCTGTACAGGGTTTCTGAGGTGCAGCTTGTGAGTTTGAACCACCAATCTTGTAGTTCACTATTCAGTGCTTATCCCATAGTATCACACCAGGAGTCTAGAGAGTAGGAAATGACCAAATGAAGGAGCATACAATAATTCATTCGTATCGCATATTGCTTTGTGTACAATTTGCAAACTGAAATGAACAAAGCCACATGATATGCTAAAGTTTCCATGTCAACAATTGCATAAATACAGACTTTGCTCCTCTCCTCTCCACCTTGGATTACATAGCAGCCATACTGGAGGGAGAGACTCAACACACACTCACCGTGAGGTGCCCTTCATGATGGTCTGGGAAATGAATGAACAAGTACTCTGTAGCAACCAGCTGCATGATGGAGTCACCTAGGAATTCCATCCTCTGGTTGTGGCCTCTGAAAAGAAGAGCATCAATGTAAACAGACCGAAAAGCATGTGTGAAGTACAAAAAATAATAATTATAATAATAACCACACACACACAATGCCAGGATCTTCAAACAGGCATTGTCTAAAAATGTAACGTTACAGTTTTCATTGTGCTTTAAAGCACAAAATAAATATAATTTTCTAAGGTCACTCAATTGAGATCTGAGCCACTAAAGTGTGAGCTTCAGAGACGAGTATAGTGAGTATTATTTCAATAGTTAAGCAATTGCTAAAATAAAGATTGGCATTAGTACCTACTTAGACAAGAATAATTATCTTACAGTAAAACAAAGCAAACAGGCCCCCAAGAATTTATTTTCTTTCTTAAATCTCTTTTGGAATATATACTCCATTACTTAAACCTGGACTCCAGTTGAAAGACACTTTTAAACTCTATCATCAGGCTCTCTGGTTTTTCTAATTCAGAGAGTTGGTAAATATGTGATTGGAGGAGAGCCCAAAACTGAACAACAACAACAACAAAAAATACACAAATAAATATTTAGTTATTCTCTTAATTATTTCACTAGTTGAACTTCAAACCATTCATATCCAAATCCGATCCAGTGTCAACTTCTATAAATAGTTTTACTGGAACACATTCATTCACACTCTATCTATGGCTGCTTCTGTGTTCCTTTGGCCAAAAAAAGGTGAATTGCTGCAAGAGACCACATGACTGACAAATCTAAAATATTTAGTATCTGTCCCTTTATAAAAAAATTTCATTTCCTTCTCCACGTTTTTCTGTATGTCACTAACAAACAAGTCGCCTACCAGTTGGACCTACAAGAGTGGAATGACGCATAGCCCTGGTTTCTACCCCTGTCTGGCTGCTCTGCCATCTCCTGGAAATATGGGAAAGAATTCCACTTCGTTTGAGGGGCTACATGTGGCAAAGGTTTGAGACAGCTTCATCTAAGTGGTCGTGTTGGGACTACATGAGTACTCGTAACTCACAGGGTCAGATGGTTAAACCCCACGGTTCTCAGTGTGAATGCCCGAGCCAGAAGTCGAACGTGAGTGAAAATGACTCCAATTGCTTCCTCAAACTCAGTAAGTTTCTGCAGAACCGGGGAAGTCTCGATAAGTTGTCGATCAGTATTTGGCTCTTGTAGCTGTAGGAAAACAGAAATAAATAAAAATTATGTGGTGCAGTTTTAGTCACATTATAAATGATCAATTTTAGGATAGAAAGTGTTTTGTAAAAAAATTGTTTTCCCGTGGGAAGGATTTCTGAAATGCCAACAAAACACACAGGCGTCTTTCTCATCTCTTTCAATGGCAAACAAACCTAATATTTAAAGAAGGCTCAAATAACATTTTTCAATCTTCTTTCAAATTTCAAGGCCAAGTACTGTACACAGATAGTTCAAAAATTCTGAATATTATGCTAAATCTCCAAGGAAGACACAAGCTGGAAAATAGCTGGTGGGAAATATATATATCTATGAAAGCTGTGGTTCCCAAACTTTAGCGTTCATCTGAATGTTTGCAAGGCTTGTCCAACACAGATGGCTGGGCCCTGTGGTTGGCATCTCTGATTCAGTTTGAGGACTAAGGTGTGTCTGATTCAAGTCATGGTATTTTCAATAGCCTCATATGCACGTGAAAGTTGGACAATGAATAAGGAAGATGATAGAAGAACTGATGCATTTGAGTTACAGTGATGGAGAAGAATATTGAAAGTATCATGGACTGCCAGGAAAACAAACCAATCTGTGTTGGAAGAAGTCCACCCAGAATGCCCTTTGGAAGTCAAGATGGCCCAAGTTCATCTCTCATACTTTGGACATATTATCAGGAGAGACCAGTCTCTGGAGAAGGACATTATGTTTGTTAAAGTGGAGGATCACCGAAAAAGAGGAAGACCCCCAACAAGATGGACTGGCACAACCGCAACAAAGATTCTGAGGTTGGTGCAGGACCGAAGAGTGTTCCATTTTGTTGTGCAAAGTGTGGCTATGAGTCGGAACTACCAAGGCCTAAAGTGGAGCCTGAGAACCTGCCTTTCTGACTCATTCTCAGCTAATCCTAGAGCTACTGGTCTGGGAATCATCCTTTGGGAACCACTAAGTTATAGCAACTTGACCACTGTTATGTCCTCTAGGCACTAATGTATTTTGGCATATGGATATCATGAAACTGGATTCAGCTCACACTGGAGATTATTCTCCAAGTAGGTGCATCCGAGAACAAATGAACAACTTTAGGCAAGTTTGAATGATTCATTTCTATTAATGAAATCTTTTTAAAGGTCTCTGAATTGATGACTTTTATTATTATAAAGTCTCTATGAGATTATACTCACTAGTGATCATTCTCATCATGTGTATTTTATGAGTATCAAGGAGCTCTGGTAGCCTAGTGGTACGAATCGGACTGCGAACCTCAGGGTCAGCAGTTCGAAACTACCAGCTGTTCCATGGGAGAAAGATGAGGCTTTCTGCTCCCGTAAAGATTTACAGCCTCGGAAACCCTATACAGGGTCGCTATGAGTCGGAACCGACTCCCTGGCAATAACAATGACAACAACAATTTTATATACACAAACATGAATATGCAAATGTATACAAACACATAGAGGAGGCCTGGTGGCACAGTGAGCTAAACTCTCGACTACGAACCACATGGTCACTTGTTCAAACCCACCAGATGCTCTGTGTAGAAAGACGAGGCTCTTTGTTCTAGTAAAGATTTACAGTATCGGAAACCTTCTGGGGCTCCTTTGTCCTACAGGGTTGCTGTGTGTCCGAGTCGACTCGATGGCAGTGGTTTTGGGTACTGCTGTAGGATAAACGCTGGACTTCTAAAAAGGTTGGTAGTTTAGACCTACCAGTCGCCACACTGGAGAAAGATGAGGCTTTCTGATCCTACGAAGATTTACAGCCTTGGAAACCCTATTTAGGGTTGTTATGAGTCAAAATTAAATAGCTAGCAATTGGTTGGGTTGGGTTTTTGTTTTTTTTAAGAATACAATACGAGGGGGCTTCAAAAAGTTTGTGGGAAACTTCCATTACCTTATTTTCACTTTCCACAAATATTTTGAAGCCCACACATACACATACATACATATCTCTTAAGTAAAAGAAAAATAAAAGCAAAGGCTAGTAACAATTTTCCAACTAATTGGGGATAAGGGTGTTGCCATGCATAAATTTTGGAATCACGAGGGAAAGTTACTGCATTGTAAGGAATCTTTAATTCACAATATGTATGTTTCACGCAATCTGTCAAAGCTTGCCGTGTCTAAGATCCAAATCAGGTTACAATGTAGAAATGTATTTTAGTATTCTACTTTTTCAGCAAGCCCAGACTTGCTTCCATATTATTTTCTCTATAATAACAGACATGTAGATAAACAAGAGTGAAAATATTATGCTTGAAATATCACTTGGTTTTCTTTGGCAAAACAGCAACTAGGCAAGCAACTCTTCCATCTTGGTGAGGGAAGGGACTCCCTGTGGCCTTGCCTCAGCCCAGGCACAGCAACATAATATACAGGTTCAGGTGACTGCTTGTTTCACAAAGTTTTCTAGTTCTGACACCACAGCTGAATGTCATGATGCCACTGAAGGGAATCAAAGGATAAAAGCGGCGAGGGGAAGACAGAAAAGGCAACTGAAAGGAAAACAAACAGCAGGTGCTATAGGGCTGGCTGCAGACAGGAAGGACTTACTTACTTGGAGTGGGTGGAGAGGATAGTTGAGCCAGACTTCGCGAAGGTCCTGGAAAACAAAGTGCTGTCTTTAATGCCTGAGGGGACCATCGAACACACTCTGGAGTACTAAATAAACTGTCATTATTTGAAATACTGGACTCTTTCGGTTGCTGACTCCACTTATTGCAAATTCAATAGTGCTAGCAAATGAATTTTTTAAAGTGTATTCACCACTCAAACTGTCTATAGTGATTCTAATTAGCCATTCTGCCCCTCCTCCCCCAAAGTCAAAGACACCTTTTAAAACGGAAAGGTACAGATTACACTCTGGTAATCTAATACACTGGATTGAGCTGCTGTTTTAACCATTATTTTTTAGCTCCTTATTACCCAGAAGTCCTGGTGTGGATAAGCACTGGGTCTCAAGGGAGGTTTTAACTGCAAGGTCAGCAGTTCAAATCTACCAGCAGCTCCTTAGAAACCCTAACCAGGGTTGCTATGAGTTGGAACCCACTGAAAGGCACTAAACAACAACATTACCCAGGAAAAAAGCATTATCTGTGCTTTTCACAATGAAACTACATCTTAACTGCCTTAGGCATTAATTCATCATCATCTGAGCCCGTTTTAAGCTAGAAGGGGGAAACGCAATCTCGTTCATATTATGCTCTTACTTTTGTAAGACCACATTTTATTTGTGGGTCATTACAAATATTTGCTTTAAATATGAAAATTAAAGAACTTTATGGAAAAACCCCAGTATATTACTTTACCCACTGATTTCAATTTAGCAGTAGTTATAATTACAACTTTAGGATAATGGTTTTTCTTTTCCTTTACTTTATAGACTGATTGGAGCTGAATACAAAATTTCAAAGAGCAGCTTGAGAAGACAAAGTCAAATATATTGAAAGGTGCAAAGATCTGGAGTTAGAAAACCAAAAGGGAAGAACATACTCAGCATTTCTCAAGCTGAGGGAACTGAAGACAAAATTCAAGCTTCGACTTATACTATTGAAGGGCACTATAATGGAGTCCTGGTGTGGTGCTGTGGGTTAATGCACCAGACTGCAAAGCTGTTTGAACTGTAAGGTTGGTGGTTCAAGCTCACCAGCTGCTCCTCAGAAACCCTATACAGGGTCACTATGGGTCGGAATCGACTCAACAGCACTTATCAACAACAACAACAATAGGTAAAATAAGGAGCTCTGGCAGCGTAGTGGTTACAAATCGGGCTGCAAACCTTAAGGTCAGCAGTTTGAAACTACCAGCTGTTCTGCAGGAGAAAGATGAGGCTTTCTGCTCCCATAAACACTTACAGCCTCGGAAACCCCATGTAGGGTCACCATGAGCCAGAACCGACTTGACAGCACTTAACAACATGGGCAAAATAATGAAGAATGCAGAAAGCACCAAAAAAAAAATGGGAGGAATACACAGTCACTGTACCAAAAAGAAACTGTCCATGTTCAACCATTTCAACAATTAGCAATATGATCAAGAACCGATGGTAATTAAGAAAGAAATCCAAGGTACACTGAAGGCATTGGCAAAGAGCAAGGCACCGGAAATTGATGGAATACAAACTGAAATCTTTCAACAAATTGATGTGGCATTGGAGGCACTCACTCATCTATGCCAAGAAATCTGAAAGACAGCTACCTGGCCAACTGATTGGAAGAGATTCATATTTGTACCCATTCCAAAGAGGTGACCCAACAGAATGCAGAATCATCAGACAATATCTTTAATATTGCAAGCAAGTAAAATTTTGCTAAAGATAATCCAAAAATTATTGCTAACAGTTCATAGATAGGGAACTGCCAGAGGTTTATGCCAGAATCAGACAAGGATGTGGAATGAGGGATATAGCTGTTAATGTCACTACAAATGAGTAAGTAAGCACAAGTAAGCCTGTGCTTACCCTTGCTTGCTAGGTACTCTGTCCCTGTCAGGGAATATTTGAAAAGAGGCTTTGATTCTATAGGAAGGTGATATGGGGTTGGAAGAAAGACAGATGCCAGCCATATGGAGAAGCAAAACCTTTGATGAGGTGGAAACATGTGAATCTGTTCACTACAGATTAGTAAGGAAGCACACAGAAGCCCATGCTTACCTTGTTGGGTAATCTGACACTGCTTTTAAGGCATTTTAAATGTCAAGGACCAGTTCAATATCTTTCTCTTGAAATCTTTGTGACATGAAGTACTTCCTTTTCTATGTTCTCTCAATGTTTCCTGTCATACACCCTGACTGGAACTTCTGCCCTGTGCCTGATCTATCCACTCTCCTGTTCTCTGGAGAAGTCCACCATTCAAACTGCTTTAACCAAATTCCCTCAATTTGGAATATTCACTCAGTTTTGCTGCGGTTTTGATCTCTCACCAAAGCTGCAGGTCCACGATAATGAGCGCCCTATGTCTCACACCGAACATGACCAAATAACTTTCACCACTCACCAGAGCTGGCAAATTACTCAACCTGTCACAGTCTCTGTTACCTCAAGCATAAAGCAAAGATAACCACAATAAAGTACGAGGAGGCTTCAAAAAGTCTGTGGAAAAATATATGGGATTTCTCCATAAAGTGAAACCCCCTATTCGAAGTATTCTCTGATACCACATTCAAAGTTCTGGCACAAGAAATGCTGCAACTGATGAGGAGAATCAGTAACAATGATGAACAGCTTCACCAAAACCATCATCCACAGTTCAGGGGCAGCAGGGTTCCCCTTTCTCCTCATGCTTCACACTCAAAATATCCTGACTTCTCTGTGCTGTATGCTGCCGCCGCCACACTTAGTCTAACAGTATAATGCCTCAAAACTAGACCATTTGACTGCTTCCATACTGTAGTGATTACGAATCAGTTTGCTAACCTTAAGGTCAATGGTTCAAAACTACCAGCTATTCCGCAGGAGAAAGATGAGGCTTTCAGCTCCCTTAAAGATTTATAGCCTCTAAAACCCTGTACAGGGTCGCTATGAGTTGGAACCAACTCCACAGCACACCACCACCACCCTGCCCAACCTGATTAACGTTTTTCTGCACTTTGGTGTCAGAGAAAATACAAGTAAGTCAAAAAGTATTGCAACTGAATCACAGAAACCTTCATTAAACAAAAATAGATTGGAATCCTAATTCTACTATTTCACTATTTAAAGAGCTTTGGGAAAGCCTTCATTTTGCTGTTCTGAAGTATGTTCACTGACTGATTGCTCATACATTCATACAACATATTCTTATTTAGTACCTTTTGGAGTCCTAGTCTGGCGCGGTAGGATAGACACTGGACTGCAAAGTTGGTTTGAACCACAAGGCCAGTGGTTCAAACTCACCAGCTGATCCTTGGAAACCCTATTCAGAGTGGCTATGAGTCAGAACCGAGTCAATAGCACTTAACAACGTAAGTATTGAGTCTACTAAAATGGAATTTAAGAAACTCTGATATACATTCTAGAACATTGGTATAAACTCTGACGTATGTTCTAGAACATTGGTATAAACTGATATATGTTCTAGAACATCCATATAAATTCTGATATACGTTATATACGTTCTAGAACATTGATATAAACTCTGATATATGTTCTATAACATTGGTAGAAACTTTGATAAACATTCTAGAACATTGGTATAAACGAAATGGAATTTAAGAAACTGATAGACATTATAGAACTTCAGTATAAACTCTGATAGAACATCAGCATTAACTCTGATAGACATTCTGGAACATTGATATAAACTCTGATATACGTTCTAGAACATTGATATAAACTGATACATGCTCTAGAACATCATAATAAACTCTGATGTACATTCTATAACATTGACATAAACTCTGATATATGTTCTAGGACATAGGTATAAACTCTGATATATGTTCTAGAACATAGATATAAACTCTGATATATGTTCTAGAATATAGATATAAACTCTGATATATGTTCTAGAACATCAGTATAAACAAAATGGAATTTCAGAAACTCTGATAGACATTCTAGAACATCGGCATAAACTAAATGGAATTTAAGACACTCTGATATATGTTCTAGAACATCAGCATAAACTCTGATACACGTTCTAGAACATCAATATAAACTCTGATGTGCGTTCTAGAACATTGATATAAACTGATATACGTTCTAGAATATAGATATAAGCTCGGATATATGTTCTATAACATCAATATAAACTCCGATATATGTTCTAGAACACTGATATAAACTCGATATACATTCCAGAACATTGATATAAACTAAATACAAGGAAACTTCTGCTTGGGCACCCAGATAAAGCTTGAGAAAGGAGGTGACTCTTCAGATATCCCCTGACAAATAAAAAGAAATTTGCAAATAAGCAAGGATGAGAACCAAAAGCAGGGGAAAACAGTGAGAATGGCCAGACAACTTACAGAACGCAATCAGTGTCACTGAATTATTCATGTAGAAATTGTTGAATTGGTTGGTATGTATTTTGTGGCATATATTTTCACAACTTAAAAAACAAAAAAGGCAGGCATAAAGAAATGCACAAACAATATGTCTTAGAGTACAGAAGTACCAGAAAATAGTAATTCCTAAAGGTCAGCACACAGGGAGCTGAGGAAAGCAGATTGGAAACATAAGCAGGAGTCAGATTATACAAACGATTATGTGCTGTGGTGTGCAGTCTAGATTTGGGTAGAGATAAATAGACCAAGGAAAGATTTTTAAGCAAGAAAGTTCATAATCAAACTGGTGTATCAATAAGACCACACTGAGCATGGTATGAGTGATGGGCTGCAGGGCTGACAACCAGCTGAGGAGTTGAAGCAAGTGATGGTGCTGGTGATTGTGAGCCACCAAGTCAGTTCCGACTCATGGACACCCTGTACAGGGTTTCCGAGGCTGTGAATCTTTATGTCAGCAGAAAGCCTCATCTTTCTTTCATGAAGAGGCTGGTAGATTCGAACTGCTGACCTTGCAGTTAGCTGCCCAGCTAATATTCCACTATGCTACCAAGGTTCCTTAGATGAGAGATGAGGAGAACAGTCAGATGACCAGTTCAAGAGCTATCAGGGACAGGACCGATAGGATTCTGCAAATGAATGTGATGGGGAGAAGGGAGCTTGGGGACAAAAAAAGGATTCCAAGGTTTCTGGGTTAGAAGATAGAAAATAAAGGAGACCCATGTGTGTGGACTGAAATACTGGCTAGGCTGAACAGGAGGTATCTGGAACACCCATGTGAAGCTGCCCAGAAGCACCTGGAAAAAAAGGCAGCTGAGGAACACCCGAGAAATGTCTGGGTTAGAAATACCGGGAGTATGATCACACAGTAGGGATACAGAAAGTTCACATAATATTACCTCCCTAAAGAGCGCTGGTAGCGTAGTGGTTATAAATCAGGTTGTGAACTGTAACATCAGCAGTTCGAAACTACCAGCTGCTCCGTGGGAGAAATATGAGACTTTCTGCTCCCATAAAGATTTACACCTCAGAAACCATGTACAGGGTCGTTATGGGTCGGGACCGACTTGAAGGCACTTAACAACAAAGGAGCCCTGGAGTCCGAGTGTGGCGCTGTGGGTTAATGCGCCAGACTGCAAAGTCGTCTGAACTGCAAGGTCGGCAGTTCAAGCTCACCAGCTGCTCCTCAGAAATCCTATACAGGGTCGCTATGGGTCGGAACCAACTCGACAGCACTTCACAACAAGAAGGAGCCCTGGTATTGTAGCAGGTTACACACTGGACTATAACTTCCAGTTTAGCAGTTTGAATCTACCAGCTACTCAGCAAAAGAATGATGAGGCTTTCTGCTTCCATAAAAGATTCACAGCCTCAGAAACCCTGCACAGGGTGTGTATGAGTCGGAACCGACTTGGTGGCACACCACCACCAGCACCATCACTCGCTTCAACTCCTCAGCTGGTTGTCAGCCCTGCAGCCCATCACTCATGCCATACTCAGTGTGGTCTTTTTCATGAACCAATTTGATTATGGCCTTTGTTGCTTTAAAATCTTTCTTTGATCTATTTATCATCTACCCAAATCTAGACTGCACACCAGAGCACGTAATCATTTGTATAATCTGACTCCTATGAGTTCACTGAGTCAGAACGAACTCAATGGCACACTCCTTTCTAAGGGAGTCTCTGGAAGGTACAAACAGCAAACATGCTTGACTGCTAATCAACTGGCCGACGATTCAAGTCCACTCAGAAGTGCCTTGGAAGAAAGACCTGGTAAATCTACTTCTGAGACGTAAAGCCATTGAAAATGCTGTGAATCTATGGGAATCAAGTTTTACAAAAGATAATACAAAAACATCAGCAACCGTACAATGACAGAGAACTTCCGAAGGGTCAAGCTAGATTCAGGTAAGAATGTGGAAAAAGGGATATCACTGTTGATGTCAGATGGATCTTGGCTGAAAGTAGACTACAACATGTTTCTCTGATAGCGTAGTGGTTACGAATCAGGCTGCTAACATCAGGGTCAGCAGTTCGAAACTACCAGCTGTTCTGTGGGAGAAAGATGAGGCTTTCTGCTCCCATAAAGATTTACAGCCTCGGAAACCCTGTGTAGGGTTGCTATGAGTTGGAACCAACTCCATAGCACATAACAACAACAACCTATACTTTATTGACTATACCAAGACTTTTGATTGTGTGGATCATGACAGGCTATAGACAACATTGTGGAGAATGAGTATTCTGAAACATTAATGTGCTCATGTGGAACCTGTACACAGACCAAGAGGCAGTTATTTGAACAGAACTAGGGACCACTGAATGGTTTGAAATTAGGAAAGGTGTTCATCAGGGTTGTATTCTTACACCATACTTAATTCAGTTTGTATGCTGAGCAAATAACCTGAGAAACTAAGACTATATGAAGAAAAACGTGGCATCAGGACTGAAGGAAGACTCATTAATAACCTGTGATATGCAGATGATACAAGCTTGCTTGCTGAAAGTGAAGAGGACTGAAAATACTTACCAATGAAGATCAAAGACCACAGCCTTTGGTAATGAAAACAAAAATCCTTACCACTCAACTAATCAACACCATCCATATACATAGAGAATAGATTCAAAAAAAGAAAAGAAAACTCTGTGGAGCTCAGTTCTGCTCTGAGACATAGGCTCCTCACAGGGCAGGTCGATTCAACAGCAAACTGTCTATCTTCAGAGGATCACTGAGGTGATCAAAATGAAACAACAGAAAATGCGCTGCGTAAACCAAGGTGGATAATGGTCTAGAATGTCGAAAGATTAAAATACTGAAAGAATAAGAAGTAAAAATCAGTTCAGGTTGCACAAGTGAAAACAGCCCTGCAGTTCACGAGGTGGGAGGTACAGACAGAGACAGGGGCAGCAGCGGTGTGGACAGGAAACAATGTGTGCCTCAAGCACTAAAATGCCTCAGCGAGCCTCTGAGTGACTACTGTCTCTCAGGCAGCATTGCCCATGACCTGCTTTGCTGTTTCTCACCTCGTGAATAAAAATTACTGCAGATATTTGATTGCTGAACAGCACTCGTCTCAGGACAGTACTCGATCCCAGATGAATTTCCTGCTTCTCCTCATCTGGGCTCAACCAACCAAGAAGTGATGCCTGCTTCCTCAACCTCCTCAGAATCCTTCCTTCTTGAGGAAGGCGCCTTCTTCCCTCACTGCATCCTCACAGTGATTCTGACTTGGTCGACCTTGTCTGTCTGGCTTAGACTGACTGGGCTTCACAGCCCTATCACACAAGAAAGTACTAATAGTTTGACATCGTTTCTCACACACTACAGCTGAGATGTAAGCCAATATGGAGATATCAAATGAGTCAGAAAGTCCAAGTAGGCTTGAAAATGCTGATGTGGAAAGAGTATATATATATATACACATATATATATATATCACTGAGCACCGTTGTATTCATAAAAGACACGCTAAATTGAGTTCTGAATCTCCATCATCTCACTTGTAAGATAATGTTCAGATTCTGCTGTTTCATTTGGTCCTTGACACATGCTCTTCTTTTAACAAATATTTATTAAATACTGCATATGTCAGCCCTGCTCTAGGTACTGGAAATGTACCATAAGCTTGCTAAGTACACAAGTGGGAAAGAAGCACTTTAAAGATCGAAAGGAATCTAAATAAAAACTTGGATGCAATTAAGAATACAAGGTGTAAAACCGCAAGTATTTCAGGAAAACAAACACAGAGTGGATAAGACAGCAGGAGAAGGGGAAGGGATAGATGGGAGCCCGGGGAATGGAGTCTGGGTTGAGGATGAGGGCTTAGATGCAAGATTAGAGAAAGAAAGTTCGGTAACGAAGTTTCCAAAACTGCCAACAAAAGATAAAGGCCAAAACAGATTATTTTAAGACTTGAAAAAAAGTCTTAAAATACATGCCATCTGCTACAGAAATAAATCAAGATGCACACTTGTTTTTAAGTGGAGGACAAGCTGGGCATGTCTGCAGACAGTTTCCCCATCAGTAGGAAATTCATACACACCAAAATCATCACAAATCTCCATAAAAACAAGCAAAAAGGCCAAATCCTCAGGTATGAACATGTGACATTTTTCAAACCTATCGATTCCTTTATTTCTCACTATCCTAAGTAACACAGTAATAACACCTGACAGCCGCTTAAGCCAGAGGTTCCACAAAGGCTTAAAACACAGGCTTCCTCGGTGCTTTATTGCTCCATGAGGGCTATTTCATTCAATTATAATGACATTTCAATTTGGAATACACAGTTGCCTCTCCCTTTAAATGTTAAATTGGCTTGTTTGGGTACAAAAAACATCAAGTAGGCTCTATTACATGTAGGATTAAAAAGGTATCTCTAGCAATATTAATAGTTGAATACACCATTTTCATTAACAATGGACTATTACAGATGCTATCATTTTTTTCTTTAGCAGAAAGTATAATTTGCTTAAAAAAAAAAAAAATTAAAATACTTACACACTAGTCACAGCCCTATCAGACACTCCCTATGACTTGGCTTTCTAAGTAAATACATATTTATTGAGTCTACATCACTGATAACAAACAAAATTAAAACAAATCATAAGAAGAAAAGGGCTTCAACTGAGTCTGGACAGGGTAGGCGCCCCAAGATCATAAAAAACAAATCACAATTACCTTCAAGATTCTTCAAAATGAGGGAAAGACCTCTAATACTCTAATATATGTATTGAGTAGATTAACTAAGAAATTCTGTAGTGATATCTATCTGAGAAAAATCCAATGATTCAGGATAAATACCGGGTCATTAAAGAGTAAGCGTCCAAATAACTGCTTGGCCTCCTCCAGGCTTCCCTCCAAGTACACAGCTCCTAGAGGAAAACAAGGGATGCCCAAGGGCAGGCTGCTTTAGTATCCAGAGAAAATGATGCATTTCAGCAAAAAGACAAGGAAAAAATGCACACACAGGAAATAAAGGACAAGGTCAGAGGCAAGTGTTTCAAAATGTAATGTGGTTAACCCTCTTTTTGCTTGCTTTGTAGTAGAAATTCACTGTACTAAAACAGAAACCCAATATCATACACCAAATAGGAACTACCATAAAGTGTGTAAGCATGAACGCTGTTAAGGGAACTCTGTATGAATAACTCTGTTTTAAGGGAAATACTGTTTTATTTTCTGTATTGGTGGGTTAGACCAAATACATACAGGCATCTAAAGAGAAACACCTGCAAATATCTGAGTCTAGCTCAATTGGAGGCTCTTGAAAATACAAGCCAGGGCAGCCTTTACCTTGAACTTACAAGACTTAAGTACTGTGGGATAATGCACTGGACCACAAAGTCGGTTTCAACTGCAAGGTGGCTTGTTCAAATTCACCAGATGCTCCCTGGGAACCCTATATAGGGTCGCTATGAGTTGGAACCGACTCGACGACACTTAACAACAACTGTGGGCACTGGACTGCTAAGCATAAGGTCAGCGGTTCAAACCCACTAGCCGCTCCTCGAAAATCCTATACAGGATCAAAATGAGTCAGAACCGACTCGATGGTACTTCAACAACAACAATATAGTAACCAGTACTATGTTGTTACGTGCCATTGAGTCCGTTCCGACCCATGGCGACCCTGTACAGGGTTTTCAAAGAGTAGCTGGTGTGTTTGAACTGCCAACCTTGCAGCTCAAACTGACCTTGCAGTCCAGCACATTATCCTGCAGCGCCACACCAGGACTCCAGTACTACAGCAACCTTTGCACTACATACCAAGACTCAAGTAACTGTAGAGGCCATGTTGTTGGTTGCTGTTGAACTGCCTTTGACTCATGCAGACCTTGTGTGGAACAAATGAAAATACACAGTCTAGCACCATCTGTGGGGCAGTCATATTTTCTTGTAATCATATTTTATACCTGTCTTTAAGAGGGCTATTTTCCACATAAAACTTCAAGAAACTTAAGTTACCTAGGCTTTTGATGTCTAAATACATTGAATACTTTTAGTAGTACTACAGAGCATGGTACAGAGTCCTGGTATGGTGCTGTAGGATAAGCACTGGACTGCTAACCACGAGGTCAGCAGTTCAAACCCACCAGCCACTCTTTAGAGATACAAGGTTGCTATGAGTCAGAACCAACTCGACGGCATTTAAATACATCAACAACAGAGTGCAGTGGCTCTGTAAGATAAACATGGGATTGAGTAACACAAGGTCAGTGGTTCGAGCCCACCAGCAGCTTCATGGGAGAACGATGAGGCTTTCTGCTCCAACAAAGATTTAAAGCCCTGGAATCCCAATAAAGGATGGCTAAGAGTTGGAACCAACTTGATGGCACTTAAGAACAGCTTAGGAGGAATGGTTTGGGGGCCAGTTAGACTGCAGGGTCCACGCGAAGCATTTTCATTCTTCTTAGAGCCCTGCAGTGAAAGTGGGTTAAACAAGATCTAAAGGATTTGGTTTTGTCTTAGGTGATTTGGAGGACAGTTAAGAAAATGGAACTTTGCTGTGGATTTAGTGCTGTCAGAACTACATATCAAAATGCTTACAGCACCTTGCGACATAGGTGGCACTATCTCTCTCTCACAGATGGGGAAATTGGGGCTCAAAGAAATGAAATAATTTGCCAAAGATGCAGAGCTGGTAAATGAAGACTGTGGGAATCGAATCATGGCTGCTGGCTCTGGAGCCAACCACAACACTGCCTGTCAAAACTGTCATGTGTACAGATCACAGTAATTCCAGGTGACAACTCTTCAGCCATCACTGTAAAGACTATGGATAATTATTAAATGTCTCGTTACCACTGTTAGCAAAAAAAAAAAAAAAAAAAGGCAAGCCTTTATTTTCATTTTCAAAGGAAAGTGACACAATGATAAGTACAAAGGTCTCTGAAAAATAAAAATGTCCTTAATCATTTAGCTAAAAAAAAAAAGAGAAGAATCAAAAAGCTGTCAATCCTCAGTAACATTTAGCTGTAAAACATCTTGGCAATCACCAGCTAATTAACTCCAACTCAATGGTACCTAACAACAACAACTTTCCTGTGCTAACAGCTAACTGAATTCTGGTGACAGTAAAGAAGAAACCAAGGAAGTAAAGTGACTACAGGAGTCTTGCTTCAAGTAAACAAACTGTAGTTACATAGACTCAAGTTCTGGGATTTACACATCTGTACACGTGGTATTTTTGACAGGTAGTGTTCTGGTTGGTTGCAGAGTCAGGCAGACATGGTTCAGATTCCAGTTCCTTCATCTGTCAATTCTGTGTCTTTGGCCAAGTTATTACATCTTTCTGAGTCTCAGTTTCCACATCTATGAGATACAATATCACCTGCCTCGGTATCACCTAGAGTGCTGTGTGTTTGTTTGTTTGTGGACCTCACCAGAATTTTAACTTCTGTTCACTTATGATGTATGCAATCCTGAACCAAATCTGGCAAGTAATTAACCCCCAAATCAACTGATGTCCATTCAGTTCAGTAAATACTTACTAGGCTTCTATACAACTTCAGACACCTTTTCAGGTGCCAAGAATGCAAAGTAGTTAGCAAGCACCACCACTGCTCTGGAGGAATGAAATCCAAGACAATACAATGGGATGGGTGTTACACTGGGTACTTCACATGCTTTGGGAACAAGTCAATCTGTGCCAAATCTCCACTCTGACACCTTAGAGACATCAGAAAGTAGATTACGAAAAGAGAACTTACCTATCAATGCTTCAAAACAATTAGCCATTGCATGTCGCAGATCTGATTCTCTACAAAGGTCAGGTCCATGAGCATAAAGCATAAATCGGTCCAGTTCAAGTTTCTACAAAATCCAAGATGACAAAAAGTAAGAAACTGACAAAATTAGAAGTAATCATTCACTATCTCGTGGTGGGAGAGGGTGTTACAAATACACTCCTGTATTAGGAGAGTTTGTCTACCACTCAGCTCTAACTAACCCTGACTCTTCCCCAAATAGGCTTCCATACACTAGTAGTTCTAGGGAGTTCAAAACTGGTTAGAACTGAGCTAGCTGTCCATTTCCAAGTTCAGACCAAGCACTGAGCCAGGATGGAAGTAAGGTACTACGACAAAACCATGAGTCCCTGGGCGCATCCAGTAAGTCTAGGAAACCGCAAACCTAATCCAAAGTTTTAGATGTCTGTTTTCTCTCTTGAATTACAGAGTACTATGGCACTGATAAGTACCACAAAGAGATTTTTGGACAATATGGTATGGGGGAATCCTTTGAAGACTTCAAAACGTCTACTACGACTACATTTTTATCTAAATTGGGTGAGAATGTCTGGGCCCCTACATCTCGGTACTTGAGTCCCTTTTACAACATGGTTGGTTAGGCATTGGGCTGCTAACTGCAAAGTGAGCAGTCTGAATCCAGTAGGAGCTCCATGGGAAAAAGATAAGGCTTTCTGCTCCCACAAGATTGACAGCCTTGAAAAGCCTATACTGGGTTGCTATGAGTTGGAACTGACTTGACTAGCATACTGCAGCAATAGCAACACATTTATTTGGGTGAGACTTTCTGAGCAATAGTGGGCTAATTTTAAGGACTCTGGGAATATAGTTCGTAATGAATTGTGTCTCCTTTTTAGCTCTGGCCTCAAACATATAGCCAAATTTTTGGTCCACTTCTAGAAATCATGTAGGATTTATGAATACACCTGTGTGTGTTGACTTTACCTCTGGCTCCATTCAGTGCTCTTTTTATTTCTGACATAGCTAAACATCCTACTGTATGATAATATGCAAATCAACTCAAATTCTTTTATAGTCAGTCACCATATGGAGTCCTTGTGTGGTGCTGTAGGATAAGCACTCAACCTCAAGGCCAGTTTGAACCGCAAGGTCGGTGGTTCAAGCTCACCAGCCACTCCTTGGAAGCCCTACACAGGGTCGCTATGAGTCAGCACAGACTCAATGGCACTTAACAACAACAACAGGCACTGTGCAGGTTTACAATATGCCTGAGACTACAAAAATGATAAAGACTTCTTTCCATAAAAGGCAAAAGACACAACCATTGCAACTCTAGGTTTTCACATGCTTAAATTGTTTTCTTTACCATGCAATTCAATTCAATAAATACTTACCAAGTAATAGCATGCCATGAAATATCCAACAAGTCACAAGCCAGTGAACAAATTTAGGACAATATGAGTCTCATCAGCCCTTAGATAAAAGATATTTAGATTTTGTGTGTCTCAGTGTGTTATGTTAAATGCCTGTATCCATTTATAGTGAGAAAACCCACAAACAAGAAAAACAAGACATATATGCAATCTGTATTTTGTAGTACTAGGAATTCATGAATAAGAACACTTACATAGAAGTTTAGACTACTACAAACACAAAAGCAGACAACACCTCTTTTCAAAAATTGATCCGAAAGTCTTAAGAATTTATACTACAATATACAAATTTCACCGGTTTCAAACTTTCACAGGGGAAATCCAATTGTTTACTCTCTCTGGAACCAGGATTGAGAGTGGATGGCAGGCCATATTCTAAAGTGTCATGAATTCCTCAGATCCTTAGTCTCTCCTGGGACTAGTAGAACCGATGACAAGCTTTCATTACATTCTCAAAGGGGTCAGCAACTCTCATCTATCTCTTCCACCCGCAAATGGTGAAGAGCCGCTATTCTACACAGAAGAAAGGCGGCACCGTCACAGCCTTCTGCTGGAGCAGGTGGGAGGTGCGTGACCCAGGAATGGCGAGGCTTGGGTGTGGGGCAAAAGATCACAAAGAAATCCCAGAATATACAAATTGGACACCACTGGCAATCCTCAGAGCTCCATATACCTCCCCAAGTGCCATGATACGACTTCTGTTTTAATGTAGGTACAGTGACCCACACTTCATGCATATTATCTTGGCAGTTAGCTGAAAAGTATGCAATTCCATTATATCCTAAAATAAGGAGGAAACAAAGGGGGAAGGGGAGGAATAACATATGCTTTCCAATAAATACACTAGGAGGTATTTTAACCATTAAATCAACTAAACACTACACTAATTAACAGAGCGTTTTCTATAGAATTACCTCATTCTTTGTGAGGTAGTTAAAGCCAAGTTAGCATACCTGTTGCCTAGAAGTCTTCAAGAAGGCATCGGTATTTATAGTCTCAAATGTCGAAGACTGGTTCAAAGTCTACCACTGGAACTATGATGATAACATTACAAAAAATAGAACAATGCATTTTTTTCTAACACAAAAACCACAGACTAAAATTATCCACATTCTGAATATAGTGAATGTCTTAGCAAGGTCAAGTAAAGAGTCGATTATAAAACTGAGATGGGATTTCTGTTGTTGTTTTTCTGTCAAATTCCAACTTTTATAACTAAATGAAGGGGGAAAAAAGTCACTTAGGGCAAAAGTCTAGGAAACCTCACCAGCCCACTGCCAGTGACTCTTCCTCATTTTTGGGGGAGTGTAGCATCAGTTTCCCTCACAATTGAGTAAACCCGATGTAACAGTGGCCAATGACAACAGTGGTTGTTGTTGTTGTTGTTGTCAGGTGCCATCGAGTCGGAACCGACTCATAGCGACCCCATGCACAGCAGAACGAAACAATGCTCAATCCTGGGCCAACCTCACCACCGCTGCCACCCCCGAGTCCATCAATGATGCCACCTGGCCGATCCATCTCGTTGGAGGTCTTCCTCTTTTTCTCTGAC